>NW_012151507.1:6649209-6650566 GCF_000956105.1 Propithecus coquereli | reverse complement strand
TCTTTTATAATTTTTGTTTAAAATTGTATGTTTAGAGTAGCTTTGAAAAACAGTGTAACGATGGAATCCTTGAAGCAGAGGCAGCTCGGATATTAATTGGTGCAACCAAAAGCTATTGCCACATCCGAGGAAAGTGAGTGTAACACTTCTTTAATTGATATTTCCAAAATTGAACAGATGATAAAGAATGAGCAAAATGAGAATCAAATGTCCAGATTGATCAATCTATTATCTCATCTAGCTATATCCACGTATCTTCTGTCTGTTCATCTGTCCATCCTTCCGTCCATCCATCTATCCATGTATTTTCCATATTACTTGTTTATATTTTTTCCCCCTGAAGTTTTATAACCTTGGCAACATTAGAGAATTCTGGAGGAAGATCTGACTGCAGTGTAATTAGATAAGAGATTAGGGGGGCCATAAAATGGAACCTGTATAGCTTCAATTACTCTTATAATTATTTTTCCTTTATACTATATTCATTAAATTTATGTATAGAGGATGTACAGAAGCCTGGAGGCTGCTATTAGACTGATCCCTGGGGTGGAGCAGGCTCTGGAGGAACTGACCCAACTGCCTGTTGATAGATGCAATTAAGTCTGATGGGAAAAGTGCAGTGTCAGAGATTTATTGATATCTGGTCACAGTCCTGGAAAACACGAGATAATGGATGGTCTAAGACAAAGCTATGGGGCAACAATGATAGGAGATCCTGGCTGAGCGACAGTTAATAGTTCAGCAACCTGATAATCTATTTGGGGACTCTATGATCAGTCCCTGGGATAAAGTTTGGGAAGGGTAGGGCCTTCAGGGTTTTGGAGAGGCGTGGTCTAGGCAATGCATGACAAAGAGAGGCTTGATTCTTAACCTCACAAAACTGGTCTAGAGAAGGTGTACTTATGTTCTACCTCAGGTCAGGAATGGTTGCAGGAACAGTGGAAGCAGGAGTCTCATGATGAAAATATTCCTGTACCATGACCATGGGAGGATAGGTGGATGGATGCAGAGGCTTGGGACTGAGCATATTTAGGAGGTTCATATTAAATTTATATTGGGTATAACTTCTCCTTTTATATTATCCTAAGTATAGCACTTGGTTTTTATTATAACACACATGTATATTTTTCTCTGTTAGATTCATGAGTATATATGATGTTTCAACTTATGTAAGAGCCAGAAATTGGCTTATGAAGTTTAAAAACCTTTTAACTTTCTTGGACTATCACAAAGAAAAGATACCTTTTATTCTACCTGGGTAAGTACTGTGAACCTTTAATAGCAATATACTTGAAAATATGACCATTTCTACATTGTCAGAATAGATTACCTTGATTTTTCTTATTTAAAAAAACTA
>NW_012151507.1:6646256-6647904 GCF_000956105.1 Propithecus coquereli | reverse complement strand
ATTTTCTGAGTTTAATAACAAAACAGTATAATAGTCACAGTCTTGGACATCAGATAAGTATCATAAAAGTAGAGAGAATCTCAAGCATCAGGTAAAAGAGAATTGAAAATCCAGACATGGATGTTTCCCTCAAATACTTTCTATAATAATGCAAGGAATAAATAAGTGAATAAAAACAAATTGGTTTGCTAGGTCCTTGTCATAATATAAGAACAACTTCTTAGGATAAATTCTTCAAAGATGACTTAGCATTACTGTTTTCATGCTTTATTATTAATAGTATTGCAATGAACCTGTTTACTGCTATTTATCAATGTGTTCAGCATTCTAGCTTCATTATAGATTATATATTTTGAATCAAATGATAATTTTTGACATTGGAGATTAAAAAGAATTTTGGGAGGCTTCCAAATGAATAATTTAAAGCTCAACCTTTGGAATATAACTCACGTGTAGTTGAGGACTTAGCTGTTAAATTTGTAGATTTTTTCCCCCCACGTCACTGTATAGGTGCTATGAAATGACATACAATCTATTTGTTTTCTAAACAGATAATAATTTGGAAAAGGAGATATTTTCAACAACCTTGGAATATTTTGGAGTTTTTAATTATGGTTGTTGGAATCGTTGATGTCTTTTGTATATACTTTGTGAGATTGAGACCAGAAAACTTGGGTCTTATTGAGTTTACAGTAATACTAGGATATTTGAGAATAATTAGATTTGTTCCTATGTTAAAGGTAAGACTTCACATTTTTAAATATTAGGGTTTTTTCCCTACATTGTTTGTTAAATGAGTTAAGAAACCTCATTATTTTGAAAGAAATGAGGGAAGGAGCTGTCTCTTTTTCTGGACTAGAAATTGGATAGCACTCTCCCAATAGGTATCCACTTGGTTCATTCCGTCACCTTCTTCATGTCATGGCTCAAATCTCACATTGTCACAGTAGCCTTCCCTGACCACGCTGTGTAAAATGGCAACGCCCTCCACACCCCCAGATTTCCACCCCATCCTCCTGATCCCCCTCCACCTCCTTAACTTCTATTTTTCTCCCCAAAGCGCTTATCACCCGTTTACTGTATGTTGTACGTACTCTCCATGAGGTAGGGGTCTTTGTTTTGGTCACTGATGCAACCTATCGCTCTAGAAGCGTGCCTGGCATAAGTAAGTGCTTCATAAATATTTGCTGAGTGAAAGAATGAAAATCTTGGTGCCACTAGAAGCAGGGTCACCCAAAAACAAGTTCTCTGCGTTTCAACTTGTTCATATCACCTGAACTGTGCAGAGACAAAAATATTTTCTCCATGACCGCACAGTCACACAGCGGGCTGCCTATGGAATTGGACTTTACCATGGCCTTCAATCTCCTTAGCAATTACTACTCCTTCTTTGCATGGCTCTGGTTTGGATTCTGAAGAGAGATTTTTAAATTTTCAGTCTCAACTCTTACACCTACTTTCTTTCTTTCCAATGGAGTTGCATTATGTAAGTTTCTAACTTGGGAACTTTATACGGTTTCACTTGCCAATCTGTTTTTTTTGTTGTTGTTTAATTCTTATTACATCAAACAAGCCTATTAGTATGTATTGAATTTATGGAGGCTTAACATTTTTAAAAAATTGCTGTAAACCTTGATGGCAAAATGTA
>NW_012151507.1:6642094-6645261 GCF_000956105.1 Propithecus coquereli | reverse complement strand
GTGTCACCACTCTGTAAAGTTAGGGGCCTTAAAAGCCAGTCTCAGCACAATGCAGCTTTCCAAAGAAACAAATCTGCATTGGAAAACTTGAAAGAATGTTGGATATCTTCAGGTGATCTAAGGGGTAGCTCAGGGGATGTCAGTGCATCATGGGGTAAAGCTTTGAAAGAATCCCCTTTAAACATCCCTCCCTTTGCCGAAAGTTTCACAAGTAAACGTAGCAGCTAAAACAATCTCTCCTTTCTCTGCTCTTGTAATTCGTTCACTGTGGTGCTATTTTCCTGTTCACTTTTTTCTCCCGTGTTACCCAGTCCCTCACCACCTGCCCCTGTGCTCTGACACAACTTGAACTCTGTGGGAAGCCCCCTGTCTGTGTGATTGACCGCATTGCTTTCGAGAAGCAGCTTCATTGGAATTCCGGTATTTAGATATTATTTTCCTCATTCTACATGTGAGGAAACCAAGTCCTCAAAGACACCGAGTAACTTGCTCAAGATCACAGAGCTGGTGACTAGGAGAGCTGGTATTTGAACCCAGGGAGGTTTATATTTAAAATCTTATTCTCTTATGTCGCTACACTGGCCTGCCTCGGCTTATGATTAGAGAAATCTAGTGCTAAGAAGGATCTTAGATACTTTAAGCTCCTTATCTCGCATGTGAAGAAACGAAGGTGCAGAGAGATGATTTATTCCGTTAGTAACTATCACCTAGGTTACAGTGCCACCAGTCTTGTCTCCTGAAATCTGGGCATACAGAGAATGAGGGAAAAGGCAATGCTAGAAACTTCCCCCTAAGGCTGACAAAGTCAGTTGTTCATTAGGCTTTAATTTCTTTAGGGAGTGGATCTCAAAGCTGAGTATGCACAGACTCACCTGGAGGATGTTGAAGCACCGACCGCTGGGCCCCACTCCGGGGCATCTGATTGAGCGAGTCTGGGGCGGGGCCCAAGAATGTGCATTGCTAGCAGGTGCTGCTGTCGCTGGTCTAGCGACAACACTTCGAGAGCTTCTGCTTTAGAGGGTGCTTTGTGCCATCAAATTTACAGGTTTTTTTTTTTTTTTTTTTTACCTCCCTATTATTCCAGCTAATAATACCAGTGCTGGTAGATATCGCAGATGTGCAGATCAAAAAACGCCTCAGCTTGATGTATAGTATTACAAAAGGCTACGTCAAAAGTCAAGAAGATGCTAAACTTTTAGTAAAACAAATTTCTGGCCGTGAATCAATATATCAGGTAAGAAACAAGCACTGGTCATTTGGGGAAAAAACACAACACTTAGGTGTATTAATTTCAGACCATTTCTACATGTATTTGGCCAAACTGACAAATTCCAGCAGTTGAAGGGGATTGAATTATTTATGATGTTATATGAGGTGCTTCAGAGAAGAATAGTCTCTGATCTTTACATTTCAGCTAATATCAAACTTATTATCTTCATAGCAGCAAATATACAATTTATTTTCTGAGTGCAGAGTAGAGAAGAAATTCCCTCTGGCTTTGTAACATTCTAAAAGATAGGGCACTTGGAAAAGGCTTTATGCAGGAGTTGAGACTTGAACAAGGCTTCAAAGAAGTTATAGGTCTTGAGCAGTGAGGAAGAGAGGAAAAGAGAACAAAGATTTGACAGTGAAAACTTGAAATCTCGGTACTGTAGAGCGGGCGAATAGTGGTAGTTATTTTTTTAACATTCAAGACACTAATCATTTCCAGGCAGTATGCAGTAGGTATCAAATGGGAGCATGCAGATGGACTGAATTACCCCCTAACCAGGCTCCCTCATACCAGTCTGTCCACTCCAGGCCACTCTCTGCAACTTAGCAATGTTCCTAAAAGCGCTATTTTACATTTCATTTGTACTGTCCACTTAAGAATATTCAGTGGCTCTGCATGGCCTAAAGGGTAAGGTCTTTGAATGTAAATATAGGAGAGAACACAGAAAAAAACAGCAAAAAATAATCACCCATAATTTTACAACTTGAAAGTAATATCACAAAAGAAGTAAAAGTATCTCTCCCAGCTTTCTACCACTACCCAGAGAGAGCTTCTAATAAGCATTCCTGTGTTAAATTCTTCTACTGCTTACGATAATTTTAATATGTCCTTTGCTCTTTTTTTTTCTTTCTTTGGTAGAGACAGGGTCTTGCTATGTTGCCCAGGCTGGTCTTCAACACCTGGCCTCAAGCAATCCTCCCAACCTTGGCCTCGCAAAGTGCTGGGATTACAGGTGTGAGCCACCATGCCTGGCCTGCACATGTACTTAAGGAGATGAGAACATTCCTCTCCTTTAACCTTTTCTTTTCCTCCCCGTCTTAAATTTTCAGAGCTATTATTCTTACAGGGTAAAGGTTTATAACATTTACCTTCTGTTTTGTAAGTATAATTAAGTCTTCATTCTTTTTAATAGGTGACTCTATAAATGGAAAATAAAAAACAACTTTTAATTTGTTATGGTTATATAAACATTATTCACTGTAGAACCTATCATTTGATTCAGTTCATAACAAAGGAAATATGATCTGATGTTATTAAAAATTTGCTACTTGAAGGAGACTTTTTAAAATGAAGCATTCAAATGGATTAAGGAATTTTTTTCTTTTTTTATTTCTTTTGGTGATATTCCTTGGCCACTCTTTCTGGAACCCTGTGGAACCTCTTCTTATTTTCCATTTGATTTATTATGTTGAATTATGCCTGTAATTTTTGTCATAGGACATATGGAGTTAAATGTCTAAAATTATTTTATTTTGCTCTCATAATTAATAGTTTGACTCTCAAAAACCATTTTCTTTGCACAAAACTTAAAGACGTTACCCCTCTTCAACATTGCTGATGCGTCTGATTTTACTTGTGCTTTTGTAGGTGACTTTTTTTCTTTCTTTGGAGGCTTTTAAAATTTTCTCTTTATCCTTGGAGTTCTGAAATTTCACCAGGATATGCCTAGGTATGGTTTAAAAACATTATTTCCCACATACTACTTGGTGGGACCTACAATCTAAAGATTCCCATCTTTCTTACATTATTTCTTTATTTTTTCCCCGTTTGTGTTTTCTCTTTCTCGCACCATTTTAAACAGATTTTTGAATTTTTAGAGTTAGTCCCTGTTTCAACTTTTCTTACAACTTTCAACTCTTTGCTTTTTGCAATGAGAATCCCTTAACGTGATTTT
>NW_012151507.1:6640713-6641844 GCF_000956105.1 Propithecus coquereli | reverse complement strand
TTTTGTTACATGGATAGCTTTAATAATGCTTTAGTCAGGGCTATTAGTGTGCCCTTTGCCCAAATAATGTTTATTATACCTGTTAGGTAGGTTTTTACTTCTCCTCTTCTCCCCAGTCCCCTCTTCTCTATTTCCAATGATTTTTACTTTTTTCTGTGCCCATGTGTACCTATCACTTAGGTCCAAATTATTTGAAAGCACATGTGGTGTTTGTTTTTCCATTCTTGAGATACTCCACTTAGGATAATGGTCTCAAGTTCCATCCAAATTGCTGCAGAAGACATTGATTCATTCCTTTTTACAATTTAATAGTTATCTTTAAGGCAGAATTGTTTGCATCTCTAGCTTGTGTGCACAGACTTTCTTTTTTGTTCCTTCCTTTACTCTATATTGGTGTAACCAAACTTTAGAGTTCATAAGAATTACCGTACAGAGTTGTGTACGCAAAACCTGCTTCCAAGGATAATTTTGATTCTATGTGATTTTTGCCTGATGAGCTGAGTTTAGAGTGAAGTGCTCACGTAAGATATAACTCTACCATAACACAGACTTCTCTAGAAATCAGAATGTGTAATGCAAAGCTGAGACTTAAAATGGAAGGTAGAAATTTCTTTAGGTAATCAGTATTTATCTTATGCTAAGAAATGTAAAATAATTATTTTAGAAGTAGTATTTTGTGAAAAATACTTAAAATGAAACAAAGATTTAAAAAATGTATTACCGTGGAAGCCAAGTCTATCTAGATTGTGGCCAGCAATATTCTGTTCCAGCTGCCGCTTTGGTCTGGCATGCTCTCACAAAATCTCAATGAACTGTATTTAAAGAATTAATGTTATTATGATTAGCTTTTTTATTGAGCACTTACTATTTTCCAGGAACCATGTTAAACACTTCACATACATTATCTAGTAAATTATTTTAACAGCCCTGTGTGGTTGGTGTCACCACTCTGTAAAGTTAGGGGCCTTAAAAGCCAGTCTCAGCACAATGCAGCTTTCCAAAGAAACAAATCTGCATTGGAAAACTTGAAAGAATGTTGGATATCTTCAAGTGATCTAACGGGTAGCTCAGGGGATGTCAGTGCATCATGGGGTAAAGCTTTGAAAGAATCCCCTTTAAACATCCCTCCCT
>NW_012151507.1:6627204-6630633 GCF_000956105.1 Propithecus coquereli | reverse complement strand
ATGAGACCGATAAGTAAAAAGTAGTAATACTGCAATGTAATGAGTTCTGTAATAGAAATCTGGAGGAGATGTCATGGGAATAAGGCAAGAGAGAGAGATTTTCTCGTAGCTGGTGGGGGAAGTCAGTTTTCAATTTTCTCATCCATCAAATGGAGATGAGAATAACTCTAGTCCTACTGGCCTCATGAGTTCTGTGTGAAACTAGAATAAAAGGCTATTGTGTAAATACTTTGGAAATTATAAACTATTATACAAATACTAGTTATTGTGGTTATTGCATAGGTTACCTACTGACTTTTATCTGCTTCAGGACTCATAGAGCATGAGGGTCGTGATGTTGTCATTGCTTTGAAGACTAAGCAGGCAATCCGGAATGTGATTTCTAAATCTCTGAAAAATCTCAACTTCCTTTGCTCAAGAGGCATTATTGATAAATATGAGGGCATCGAGATGAATAAGGTAACAGAGAAATTTCCCATTTTGCTTAATTCCATCAGCGCAACAGCCCAGCCTGCACTGTTACGTTAGCAGAGTGTGATGAGAAGGGAGATTGGAAAGAAGTGTTTAACCACAGGTGTTAACTCTGTGATTGCCTGTAGATGCTGATGATGCCAATGGCAACCCAGGCCAGTGCTGCCTCGTGCATTCCATTAGTCAAAATTACTTGGTTGCAAGTAACAAAAATGAACTTGAGCTAAGTTTAGTTAATAAATGGGGTTAGGGGATTTGTTAAAAGGACACAGAGTGTCTTACAGAGCCCACAATAGCCAGGCCATGTGGCCAGGCTACAGGAAGAGACTTAAAATGAGGACCTAGAAAGGTTTCCAGATTCTTCATTTCCTATCAGCATTGCCCTCTGTGGCATCTTCCTTTGGCTCCCTCTATAGGCTCACTAGATTTTTCTGCTTTTCCATCCACTGCTGGACTATGGACTGCCCAGTCCCACTTACTGTACCAAAGGAGGTGGGTGTCACATAGTATTTACATGGTGGGGAAGGGACCAACCAGGTGTCTGTGTGTGTGTGTGTGTGTGTGTGTTGGTGGAGGCCAGGGAAGGGGAAGTTCTGAGAGAAGAGGAGCAGGGAAGATACCCTAATTAGCTAATAAATGGACTTCTGAAATATTATAAATGTATTTGCAAACAAATTAGGAACTTGAGATGGGGGGGTGGAAAGCCATGTTTAGTCCTACAACTCTATTCAAGACTGTATTTGTGCAAAATAAGAGTGTTCTTTCTACTCCCGTGTAAGGGTCTGCTTCCTAGCACACAGCAGAAAGGTGGAAGTTCTGGTCCTGCATTCTGTCCATGTTGCCCACGGATACATGGTTACTGGAAGTTGCATGTTCTTCCTTGTCACAGGCAGCGCCAGCTGTGGACGGTCATGCACTGTGCTTCTAGTCATTCCCTGGACGTGGTCCTTCTCCATGACCCCAGAAGGGAAATGCATGTGGGATAGGCCAGCTTTCCCCTTTAGGGCTTTATCTCTTTTGTTTCTGTAACATCACAGGGAAGGACTAAATGGGTAATACGACTTAATGTCTGTCTGAGGGAAGAAAAGGGCTACTTTCAGAGTATTCTTCAAGTTACGCCTCCACACATACTGTGTATTGCATTCCATTTTTTTCATTTATCACTTTGGAAGCTGTATAAGACAAATGCTTGATGCTCATTAATTAAGGTAAATAAATAATAGCCCGTATGAGGAGAGAAACTAATTTTTCCCTATAGGTTTACTCAGAGAGGTAAAGGGTAAATTAAATCATCCAACAGTTACTTATTGAATGCCTACTAATTCATTGACTAATTGTCAGCAAAGGGGATGTAATTATCTATGCCAGGTCATAAGGAAATAGGAACATCTATTCAATTCAATTGAGTAAATATATGTTGGATACCTACTAAATGCTCTGGACTCTTGAGGAAATTGGGGTATTTAATACAACACTGACCCCAAAGTCCATGGGCTCTTCCTTAGTCTATCATTTAATCATTTGTTCATCCAACCAACAAAAGTTATATAATATATGGAGAGTGAGACATATAAGTAAAAATAATCATAGTACATGTGATGACTTCCATGATGGAGATATATAGGCAATACTATAGGAATAAAGGAGATAAAATGATTTTCTCTCACCCTGTGGGGGAAGCCAGATAAGGATTCTTCTCAGAGGCCATAAGGTTGGAACTGTATCCTCCAAAATTAGGATTTAGAGAAGCAAATCATACACATGAAAAGAAATTGAGAGAACATGGCATTAAATCATTCCAACTGTGAAGATTAGAAAATTTGATATTGAGGTAGGATAAGTATTAACCAGATTATAAAGATGATAGATTCAATCTGAGTTAATAAATCAGTGAGAATAGTAATAAGGGGGAGAATAGGGACAAAAAAGGGTTACAGCCTGCAGTAGTTTATTTAGATTTTCTTAGTTTTTGCCTCGTGTCAGTTTTCTGTTACAGGAGCTGATAATCATTATTTTGTTTGTTTTTAGGTACTTCTTACAAAAATAAAAGCACTGAATAACTTTCCAATGGCAATCCCACCCCCTACTCCTGACAAATACCTTCATAGCATCATTTGGCTGGAAAATAAAGATGTTCTCATTGAATTCTTCAAGGTAAAGATTCTGTCTTCTATTCTGGCTCAGATTTTATTATAATTGTTTTCTATTTTTCCACTTCCTAATGCAAGATTAACAGAGAAGCATATTGAAAGCATGAATCCTATACTGACCAATTCAGGGTAAGCCAAAACGGAGACCCGGCAAAGCCCAGAGGAAGAGTTGATTTCTTTTTGAGCCTGAAGGGCAAAGATAGTTTTTCCACAATGGCTTAAGTGCTTAGGATGAGCTTTCTATGTTTCCTGATTATTACTAATCCCATTCTGTTTTATGTTGTGGAGTTCTGGACTTCTAGATACACACTCTGGAAGAGACACTTTTTTTTTTAAACAAGGGCCTCAAATTTAAATTATTGCACAGGCCAGGCAGATAAAATTAAAACCAATGGGGTGAAGTATAATAGGGAACAGTGAGAAGTGTGGTGTATTTAAGTTCATGCTCTGTCCAAAGTCATCTGAGTGTTGCTACAGGAATTTGGACTCTTTTTCAACAAATATCTATTACATATCCTCTATGAACCAGAGACCATCCTAGGTTTTGGGATAGAGCAGTGAACAAAATAGATGAAGTCCCTACGTTCACAAGCCTTATATTATATGGATGGGGCTAGACAATAAACACAGCAAACACCAACACATAAATACATACTCTATCTGGTAGTGATAAGTGCTATGGAGAAAAATAAGGTGAGACGAGGGAATATTTTGGGGCAGCTGTTTTCTGTGGAGTGGTCAGGGAAGGCTTCTGTAGTAAGGTGACTTTGCAGAGATCTGAAAGAAGTGAGGGAGCAAACCACGTAGA
>NW_012151507.1:6613453-6615969 GCF_000956105.1 Propithecus coquereli | reverse complement strand
TAAGTTTGCTTAAACTTTAGATAACAATCCAGTTGTTCCCTATAAAAAGCACTCTGCCATGTATTGTTTGGGTGCACGTTTCAGACATCTGTACCTGACAACCCTGGAGAACTGTCAGATGTTTGGTCTCAGAACTGTTGGTGCGGTCAAGTGCAAGCTGCCTAAAGACTCAGGGCTAGAGAGTAAGCTTCATGAGGAGCAGTGCCCGGACTACAGTGGGCATCCAACAAATATCTGTTGTGTGGTTGATTGGACAGAGAACGGAGTTATTTCTTCAGTTATGTAAGGAGTTGTCTGGAGGAAACATGAACTAATCAATACCACGTTTTCTCATTATTCCACTTATTTCTGTGCTCCGAATAGACTGGCTCCCCAAATTGCTGCTCAGTTGGCTCATCCCCAAATCAGGCTCTGTCTATGAGATTTCTCCTTGGAGCACAGTGGAATGTGTACTAATCTTTTCTGGGAACTGTTAGGCACAGTGGTTATGTAAGCTACTGACTGCACAACATTCATTGCAATTCATGTCTGAGCGTGGGGACAGCAGTAGAATTGACCCAGAGGGAAGAATGGAGCCAAACTCTCCTAAATCCAACTGAGATTTCCTCTACCATACTTCTTTTTCTCAGAATTTAAAGCCAGAAGTGTACTTGGTGTAATAAGAAATGCATGTTTTCCTTGATTTCTTACAGAAACTATATCAAATTTTGGAAACCAACAAACGAGATGCTATCAAAGAACTAGGTAGGTAGTTAGAGTATCTGATTTTCTGAAGTCACACTTTATTATCCTATAATTTAACCAAAGGAAGACAAGTTTGTGCTTTTATTCACTTATCCATTTATGCATTCAATAAGCATTTATTGAACACAGGTAATGGGCCAGGTATGGGAAAGCAAAGATGACTAGACCTTAAAAAGTGCAGTCTGGTAGAGTGCATGAGCAGGTCTACAGATAATTGCGGGAAGTTAGAGGAGTCCTGTTAGTTGCTATGGGAAAACAGAGAAAACAATGGGAGGAGTGTGGGAAGTGTATTAAGGTAGTAAGGTCAGAGTCCTTAAGGTTGAAAGAAAAAGACATGTGAAGATTACCTTTGACAAAAGGTTTTTCTGTTTTGTTTCCTCTTTTTGCAAGGATACTCTGGAATGTGGGTTGCAAAGGATGTCATTCCTTGAGCATCTACAGTCACTCCCCTTTACTTGAAGCACACAGCAGGAGCCCAAGGATTTTATGTCAAGCTTCTTGGGTCTGCTCTCCTCATACGGGGGATGGGGGCTGTGGGCCAGGCTCTTGGTGTGTCCCAAAGCATCTGGTGGAGGGCCTGGCATATGGTGGGGCCTTAATAAATGGAGGCTATCAGGAAAGAAATAAAGTAAAACCACTTTGTACTCATGACCACACTGTAAGATGCCATATGGATTTACGGGCATCATGCTTTCCAATCAACATGGAAAGAACATGGTCTAAGGAATGAAAGTAAATTTGGAGACAGTAGCTCAGAATATTTTGGCACTGTCTCAGAAAACCGGGACCCACTGTTTTCATTTACATATTGGCAGGCTTTTATTTCTGTGCTTTTAAAGATTAGAGGCCTAGGAACTGTTGCCTTATATTATGTTTTGGATCAGTATGGAATGTTGCAAAGTTTTCTGGATTCAGTCCTGTAAAAGGGAGTGTCTGTTTCCACATGGTTCTGCAACTGATTATTGAGTGCTTATTATGTCAGGAACTGTTAATGGCTTCGTATGCGTTATCTCATTTAATCCTTATAATTACTCTATGAGGCAAATACCATTATTAGGGAGGTGGACTTGCCTGAGGCCATATGGCTAGAAAGTGGTGGGCAGGTCTCTAGCCCAGGTATGTCTGACACTAAAACCTCTGGATCTGGATCGTTGCTACCTTTCACTCTACTGCTCAGTTATTTCAGTTAAAAAATGAGTAAGTACCTTCCATAGGTCGGACACTGTGTTCAATGGTAGGATTGCAAAGATGCAACAGATGCAATTTTAACCTCGACTCACAGTCCAGTTCGTGACTTCTCATGTTTATTAAAGTGGAAAGAATGTGTGACTTGATCTCAGAAAGACCCGTCAGCCAAAGTTCAGAGGCTCTTTCATTCGGTCATTTATTTGTCTAACCAACAAAAGTTACATAATATGGAGTATGAGACCGATAAGTAAAAAGTAGTAATACTGCAATGTAATGAGTTCTGTAATAGAAATCTGGAGGAGATGTCATGGGAATAAGGCAAGAGAGAGAGATTTTCTCGTAGCTGGTGGGGGAAGTCAGTTTTCAATTTTCTCATCCATCAAATGGAGATGAAAATAACTCTAGTCCTACTGGCCTCATGAGTTCTGTGTGAAACTAGAATAAAAGGCTATTGTGTAAATACTTTGGAAATTATAAACTATTATACAAATACTAGTTATTGTGGTTATTGCATAGGTTACCTACTGAATTTTATCTGCTTCAGGACTCATAGAGCATGAGGGTCGTGATGTTGTCATTGCTTT
>NW_012151507.1:6574599-6609483 GCF_000956105.1 Propithecus coquereli | reverse complement strand
GGTCATAATTATCACACTTCATTGTAAATATCTATCCAACATAACTAAAAGCTCTTCCGAAGGCAGGCGATCTGTTTATAACCCAAGTCCTAAATAGGGGCCAGAAAAAAAGGTTTACATTCGTTAATTCGCTCATTCATTCTATATATCTTCATTGGGTGTTTATATCAGTTACTGTGCTAGGTACTAATCACAGAGTGCACTGTTTGTTTGCTTGTCCCTTTTTTACTAAAAGTTGATGTGGTATGTGAGAATGTTACAATTTATTAGTAAACCAAGAATATAATTTGTATTTTTATGCTACTTGGAAACCATTTTTAGGTTTAAAACCTTATTTATATTTAAAAAAGTAGACTATGAACCTTTTGCATTGACTCTCCTTTTCTTTTCCTTTTTTCCGTTCAGGAAAGAGCCAAACTTGCTTATTTTGACTATGGAGATGTCATTTGTAAAGAAGGTGAAATGCCACAAGGAATCTACTTAATTATTTCAGGAATGGCAATTGTAAGGCGCTATTAATTTTTTTACTTAAAATATATTTTGAAATGTGTAATTGTAAAATAAGGAGAGCTTTAGGAACCAAAAAAGTTTAAATTTTTAACAATCTCTTTTCCATATGAAAACATTTCTGCTCGAAGTGAGCACTACAGCTGAGCTATAGTAATAGTAATACTCAATACCTGAAATGTGCTTCCCATTTTACAAAATACTGGCCTAGCCATTACTTATTCCTATTCCTCCAACAATCATGGGAGGAAGCAATATTTCTCAGGACATTCACACAAGAAAACCAATACTTGGAGTGGTTTAACTCACCTAAAGGCAATGAGAGTCCAAGAATGAGGAAGTGGGCTGAAAAGTCAGATCTTTCATAGGTAAGTAGGATGAGGATCAAAAATGTAACTTTTAATCAAATAACAACATGGCAGTAGTAAGTCCTTATCTATCAATAATAACATTAAATGTAAATGGACTAAAGTCTCTGATCAAAAGACATGGAATGGCTGAAGGGATAAAAACACAAGACCCAGAGAGAGCAACCAAAATGGCCGAGTGGAAACATCGCTTGTCAGATGGTCCCAGCGGGAAGGTAGAATATTGGACTGAGGAGAGCAGAGAGCAGCTGCAGCTCTGGTGTGGATCACAGACAGAGGCAACAGAGACATCTGGGGACTCAACAGAAAAACTGCAAAGCCTAGAAAGAAGAAGACAGAGAGGAGAAGACAGTAGCATGGACCAAACCCAGAGAGGCTGGGAGCCCAGTGAAAGGGTAAGGGGGTCCCCCTGCCCCACCTAGCTACCTTCAGAGAACAGCAGGACACAAAACACATTGGAGGCGCTTTCAGCCTCCACAAACCCAGGTATGGTGGCTAAATAGGAAGAACAGGGTGAACCAGCGAACCCCAGGAGTGACAGTATTCCAACGGGACACCCCACGGGAAAGTGTCATGAGAGAGAGACTGGAGTGCCAGCTTTCTTACACCTAGACACTTCCTCCTCTGCACCTCCTCCAATCACAGCATCAGAGAAAGTAATTTTAGCTCAGGCTGCTAGCAGCCACAGCCCCTCCCCCTGCCATGACAACCGTGAGAATCCTCTGAACTGAGAAGCACACGAACAGCTGCTTCTCTACGGTGGGTGTGCATTCCTGGCCGAGCCCACCAGAGAGTGGGGTTACCACAATTTGCAAGCTTCCTTCCTGCTGGCGTTTTGCGGGATTGCGCACTGGCAGCTTAGACAGGTGGGCTGGACCTGGTGCCCCCCAGGACAAGAGGGTGATACAGGGAGATGTAGAGGAGAGGTCTTAGTCCTAGACCTGGGTGGCAACGAAGCCCTCATGGACATTTCCAACAGAAGAGTATGGAGGGGCCCTGGGGAACGGGTATCTATGAGCACGCCCATCCCCTACCCCAACTGGAGAACCTCCATGTTGGATAGGGGCATGGCACTTGGAGTGAATTAGCCTAGCCCCTGGTTTCCATGACAACCGAATGCCTCAGGGACCCCTCCCCCCACTCATTACAATAAGGAGTGCAACTTAAGCCAAGAAACTCATGAGAAGCCACTTCTCCCAGGTGGAAGCATGTCCCTGGCAGAGGCCCCTGTGAACAGAGAGGCCTACCTCTCTCCACTTGGGGTCTTGTGGTGGAACAGGCATGCATAACTGGGGATCACCCTACCTGCCACGGACACCCATGCTAGTCGGTCAGACACATGGACTGAGGGATAGTTTGAGAGCAGGTCTCAGGTGGTGAGGGAACTCACACAGACTGATCTGATGGGAGAGTGCTGTGGAGTTCCAGGGAGAAAATAGGGAGGGCACTCACTCCACCCCGTAGAGAAACTATGCTAGTGGACAAAGGTCGAAACAGCCTGGCCCAGGCCTTAGCACTCAAGGGATTAGACCCCTCCCTTGGGAACAGTCTTCCCAGCTTGGAGACATTACCCTGAACTTCACACAAGTGGCTTCCTCTAGTGGCCAGATAAGCAACCTATGAGCTTTGCCTGAGGCTTTGCAAAGCCGCTCAGGCTCTTGCAATCCAGCCACAATTTGTCTTGCTCTTCCCCTCACCTCAGTGGGAGTAGGAATCAAGCAACCCCAGGGAGCTACAGGGTCCCTCCTAAAGCTTGGGGTAGTCATATGCCCCACCTGGGAGACCAGAGCTTACCATGGGCACAAAAGACCATCTCAGCATCTGGCTTTTCCACACAAACTTCAATCAATGATGGGGGAACAACTTCATAGCTAAGTATAGCACCTTCCAACTCAAGCAAATAGGGAGTGGCTGGTTTGTACTCACAAATACCACCCGCCATCTTGGAGATTAAGCTGGGGGACCTAACTCACTACACACTGTTGGGAAGAGGTGAAGACAACAGGTCAGAGGTAAACTGAGAGGTTCATCAAACCTGCTAGAATACCCTATAGGCAACTCAGTACCAGCACTCCTCTCCCTGGCATGCTTGGGGATCAATCTTTGGGGACCCAGAGACAGGCCTGTAAGTCAGGCCTAGCACCCCCAGGTATTAACCAAGAGGCCAGATGAGAAGGAATCAGTGAAAGAACTCTGAAAACATGATAAATCAGAGCAGAAGAAATCCATAACTCCTTATGAATGGTTATCAACCAAAAGGAAAAGATTGAAATGACAGATGAAGAATTTTGAATATGGATTGTAAGGAAGCTGAATGAAACACAAGAGAAAATAAAAACCCAACACAAAGAAACCACAAAAAAAATGCAGGAAATGAATGAAAAATTCACTAAAGAAACTGAATTATTAAAAAAATCAAGCAGAACTTCTAAAAATGAAAAATTCACACAAGGAAATAGAAAACATAGTGGAAAGTCTTAAGAATAGGCTAGATCAGGCAGCAGAAAGAATCTCAGAGTTTGAAGAAAACACCTTTGAGTTAAACAAGTCAGTCAAAAAGAAAGAACAGAGAATAAGAGGAACAAACAAATCCTACAAGAAATATCAGGTTATGTAAAGAGGCCTAACATAAGAATCATAGACATCCCTAAATGTGAAGAAGAAAATACATAAGGGTTGGAAAACCTATTTGGGGGAATAATTGAGGAAAATTTCCCTGGCCTTGTTAGAAATCTAGATATCCAGGTACAAGAAGCTTAAAGGACTCCTGGGAGATTCATTGTGAAGAGGCAATCACCACCAACATATAGTCATCAGACTGGCCAATGTAAACACAAAGGAGGCATTGCTTCCAGCTGTAAGGTGAAAGCATCAGGTAACTTACAAAGGAAAACCCATTAACCTAACTTCAGACTTCTCAACTGAGACCTTACAAGCCAGAAGGGACTGGGGCCCCATTCTCAGTCTTCTCAAACAGAATAATGACCAGCCTAGAATTTTGTATCCTGCAAAACTAAGTTTCTTATATGAGGGAGAAATAAAGACTTTCTCAGATAGAAACACTGAGGGAATTTGTCAAGACTAGACCTGTCCTGCAGGAAGTTCTCAGAACTGCATTATACATGGATCAATACAGTAGACACCCACCAGTGTCAAATCACCCAAAAGCTAAAGTTCAGAGCCCAGATATCACAATGGCTCAAGAGGTAAAACAGAGCAATAAAGTTCTACTCAACAGGATAAACAGAAATCCACCCCAATTATCAATTCTTTCAATAAATGTGAATGGCTTCAACTCCCTACTGAAGAGAAATAGCCTGGCTGAATGGACAAAAAAATACAAGCCAAATATCTGCTGTCTCCAGGAAACACATCTAACCCACAAGGACTTATTCAGATTCAGGGTGAAGGAATGGAAAACAATATCACATGCAAGTAGAAACCAACAGAAAGCTGGTGTGGCCATTCTCATATCAGATAACATAGCCTTCAAATCAACAAAAGTAAAGAAAGACAAATATGATGAAGGGAACAATTCAACAAGAAGACTTAACAATCTTAATTATTTATGCACCTAACACAGGCATGCCCAGATTCATAAAGCAAATCATACTTGATCTAAACAAAATGATAAACAGCAGCCTTGTAATAGTTGAGGGTTTTGGCACCCCACTGACAGAATGGGACAGATCCTCTACGCAGAAAATAAACAAAGAAACAATGGACTTAAATGGGATTCTAGAACACATGGGCCTAACAGACGTTTACAGAACATTCTACCCCAAAACCACTGAATATTAGTTTTTCTCATCAGCTCATGGAACATTTTTGAACCCATGTACTCTGTCTGCCTCCAGTATCCATACCCTTAGCCACTGTGCAATACTCCCATTAGAATCCTAACAAAAATATGCTGCTACCAGTATTTATGAAATATGTCAAATCAAATACTTAAAAGATGCAACATACTGTACATGTTCCTTTGGGGAATTTTCCTGCAATGGCTGGACTAGCTAAGCCTGCTTAAAACATAAATTCAATGATATTTGGTCTGAAGAGGTTATGTTAGCACTTTATTGATGCTATAACAAATTACCACAAATTTAGTAGCTTAGATTCATTATCTTATGGTTCTACAGGTCAGACATCTGGTGGGCTCTGCTAGCTTATCTGCTTGGGTGCTCACAATGTTGAAATTAAGGTGTCAGTAGGGCTGCATTCCCTCTGGAAGTTCTGAGATTAGAATCTGTTTCCAGTCTCATGGAGGTTGTTGGCAAAATCTAGTAGTTCCTTATGGCTATAGGACGGAAGTCCTTGCTTCTTTGCAGGCTGTCAGCTGGGGACCCCCTTGATCTCCTAGAGCTCCTCTTTGGTCCTTGCGTGCAGCCCCCATATCTCAGAACAAGAAAAGGCATGTGGAATCCCTCTCAAGCTGCCCCTTCTCTCTGACAGGCTCTTCTGCCTTCCTCTTTTACTTTCAGGGGCTCATATAATTACTGTGGGTCCATCAGAATAATCCAAGATCATCTCTTTAAGGCCAGCTGATTAGTAACGTTAATTCCATCTGCAAAGTCCCTTCATAGCAGTACTTAGATTAGTATTTTATTGAATAGCAGACAGGAATGTTGGGGGGGCTTCTCTAGAATGCTGCCTACCACAGATGTCATCTTCTTTTCTTGGTTTGTAATCAACAGAGACATTCTTCATTGCTTAAAGGTCATTTGAACTGCATTCAAAATTAGGGCCATTTAAAAAAATTCAAAGTCCTTTGGAAGCATGAATGCTTCTAAAAGTCTGAATGGTAATCACTAGGAGAGGGTGACCTTTTGTTCCCTGTTTACTGTGTCCTTAACAATAGCCTTCCTCTTTGATGTTTACAGCTAAACTTTCTAGAAAATTCCATAATTCTTCTCCTCTTCATTCTTGCAGCTTCCCCCTGAAATCTGACATCTCTCCTCTTTCTCCATTCGTGCCTATCAGGTCTCTTCCTGAAGTACCTTGAGCATCCTATGTTTATCCTAAAATCTTTTCCTGCTGATATTTCATGGTAATTATTCTTAAGCCTTTAAAAGAGAGACTAGGTTTTTACTGAAATCATGGCATGGTTTGGAAGCATATTAATTTACAATATCTGATTTATGTGCTCATGCAGTCAAAAGTTATTTTCTGTCTGAGGCATCAGCCCAGGTGGACTCAGAGTGGGTCTGCATTGGTTGCAGACTAGAATTTCTAGTTTTGGTGGGATTTTTACGTGAGACAGGTATAAGTAGAAAGTTGTAAGTAGGGGTCATTGACAACTAAATTGGAGATTTATAACTAAAGATTGGAAACAAATCCTTGTCCTGAGGAGTTGAAGTGTGAAAGAAACTGTGATTTTTGTGACAGCCTAATTCTTCCTGACACATGATAAGATTCATGAAAAATCTTTGCCTTCCATTAGAATAACTGTAAGAAATAGTGGGAGCTCCTACAGTTGGATCAAAGGATTTTACATTTTTTATTTCCCTTTGCACATTTTTCCCCTTTTGCAGTTGCATAGTTCACCTCCTACCTTTGGAATAGAGAGTAGCCTAATGCCTGCTAGAGAGTCCAAAACCATGTTTACAGAGTACTGTACTAGTGGGGACATAATCGGAGAGTTGAGCTGCCTGCTTAAGCGTGAAATTGAATATACCGTCATTTGTGAAACAATTTTACAGGTAAGAAAATGGTTCTGTCATGGGTAATTATTTATTCCTCAAGTAAATAAAAAATGCCAGCATCTTTTCTTCCTCTGGGTTCTGATATCTAATTTAGTCACACAACCAGCTATTGGGAGGCAGCATAGTCTAGCTGAGAGAAGGCAGATTTAGAGTCTCACATGCCAAGCTCTACTACATCCTGCCCGTGGGACCTGGAATGAGTTATTTAACCTCCTTACATCTTAATATCCTTATTTATTAAGTAGAGAGAATACCTACCTTTTGACATTATGAATATTAGGAAAATACCTTTGTAACATGCCTGACACATATAGGTGCTCAAAAAATGGCCACCATCATGGGAGGAGTGTTTTTAAAGAGTATTTCTTTGTTTTTAAAGTTCCTATCTTCTATTTTTTCACTTGCTAAGTAAGAAGTTATCTATTCAGCACAGAAGTGGCCTGACATTCCACTAGGTGTGGGGAGCTCAAATAGATATGAGCCCAAGTTCCTGCTGCAAAGAATTCTCAGTCTGTTGGGACTATTCAATGCAACAGAGCAGGATCCAGAGTCTTAAGGGGGTGTGGAGTAGAAGGGAATGTTATCTTAGCGGTTTCATACAGTTTCATTTCCAGAAGAGTATAGAAGGCAGGAATCTAGTCACAAGGCTGAATTGAATTAATTAAAGTTCATTTAACTTGAATTCTGAACAAGTAGTCTTCTTTTTCATTCAAGTCAACAGTTTGCCTCTGGAATCAAATACTATGCCCACTATACCTACTGGAAAAGAACAGACAAGTCTCTATGTCTCAGTTCCTGAAACTTAGGCTCAGGAGCCATATCCATCATTGTACCTATTGACGGATATAAATTTTCCTGGTCTATTTTCTTTTTTTTGTGTCCCTGTTGTTAACTGAAACTGGTCTATTATTAAGTTCATACCTTTAATTGGACCATAACTTTATCATCTTATACATAGCAAACAACCTTTTTCACAACAGGGATGCTCTAAAATGGCAGAGTATCACAATTACGCTAGAATTGACAGTTTTTCTGAGAGGTTAAGATGAAGATTAGATCTGCAGGCGTGTTGTGTTTCGATGGTCTTATAATTTAGTTCCAAATTGAGCTGCCGTGGCCTGGTGTCTTGTTTCAGGCCTGCTTTATCTCCCTGGAGGATTTATATGAAGGCTTTGACGTCTTCTGGCCATCCCTGGAATATAAAATATGGCTAAAGCTTGCTCTCAAGACTGCCTATCAGTATTTTGAATCGAGTCTCATTGATGAGGTAAGTTATATGATTAAAATATGAATGAATTGAATTTTTATGTACTGTATTTTTTTTTTTTACAAAATGCATTTCATATTTTTGAGACAAGGATAGAAAGGAAGATTGTGTCTCATTTTCTAAAATGAGATTGCTAGAATTTGACCACTGTCTTTTCCCCACTTCCTACAGATTTCGGTCTTCTTGTCACAGCTAATTTTCCCAGGCTATTTGCAATCCTCCCCTAAAACAATAAAAAGTAGATTCAGCAAATATTAAATAGATAGATTCTCCCAGAGCTAAGCATAGCGTCAGTCAGAATGTGTCACTGAACACTCAATCTGGTATGTATTGTCGTCCACTCTACCTTTGTTAATATCAATTTCCGGCCTTTTCAAAATCTTTGTTGAGGTGACTGAGTCTCTTCCATGAACCTTCCCTCCAAAGAATAGTGGTTCAAGTCTGTCCCTGGACTGGCACAGTTTACAATCCCACATTTGTATCCTATTTAATATTAATAATTATTCAGACCCTACTATGAGTCAGGAAGTGGGAAAGTGACAGACCTCAAGTTCAACAATATTCACTGAAATAAGAGGCTGGATATAAACGTTGAAATTCAGAAATTAGTATGTCATACAAGCCAGTCAGGTTGTTTTTTTTTACTATGTGGCAATAATGACTTTCAGAAAAATTTTATTGGAGGGGAAAGAAGATTGAAACTCTTCCTTTTACCTTGCCTCTTCGTGAGAAGTAGGACAAATTCAGGGTCATATGAAACCCAGAGGAGAGAATTAGGACCAACGAGTTGAAACTATATGGAGTCAGATTTGACTCAATAATAAGGTGAATGTCCTTTGCGATTTTTTTAATTCACAAGCAATACATTCATTATGTAAATGAGAAAATACAGATATAAAACATTAAAAAAATAATAATAACCTTCTACCCCCAATTTTACTCTCCAGAGAATCTCTATTTAATACTTTGGTTTATTTCATTCTAGTCTTTTTCCATTAAAGAACTAGCCAATTAAGACTTTCTAGAACAACACCTAGGCACTGATAAGATTATGTTGTCTCTTCCCATTCTAGAATCACAGAACTCAAAATGTACATGCACTTAAAAACCAAACTAAAAGAGCTTATTTTTAGATTTTTCGGCTGCTAATTTGCTTATGTTTGGTACACCCTCAGCAAGTGGGTGTTTGATTTGCCTGTCAGTGACTGAGATTCAAGAACTGGCTTGTGTAGTCACGCACTTTGGGGGCTGGAACTGTTCAGACTGAACTGAGGGCCCCTATCGGGGCCCCGGCCAGGAAATTCCTGCCCTTGGACTGACCTCTAAGCTCCTCTGTTACTGCGCTAGCGCTGCTGCAGCAAAGCAGCACATGCTGAGTGGCTTAAACAACAGAAATTCATTGTCTCACGGTTCTGGAGGCCAGTTCTGAAAGCACAGTGTCGGCAGTGTTAGTTTCTACCAAGGGGCTGTGAGGGAGAATTGGGTCCTGGCCTCCCTCCTTGGCTTGTGAAATGGCTGCCTTCACCTTCACGTGGTGTTCACCCTGCATGCAAGTCTGTGCCCACATTTCCCCTTTTTACAAGGACACTAGTCCTTTGAAATAGGGGCCCGCCCTACTCTGGTAGAACTTCATCGTAACTCATTGCATCTGCAATGACCCTGCTTCCATATGAGGTCACAGTCTGAGGCGGTGTGCGTTAGGACTACGACATAAGAATTTGGGGTGGGTGGGGGAACACCATTCAACCCATAACGACTCCCTTCCAGTGCTAAAGTCCATGATGCTGAGCCTTGAAGCGTAGCTCAGACTTGGTGCCTTGCTTTGTTTTGCGTTGGTTTTTTGTTACTGTTTGTGCACTTGTCAAGTGGGATGTTTGCTTACTGCTGGGTGAAACCTCCTAAGCTTTAAGCCTCTGGTTCTTGTGCAAATAGAAACCCACTGAGGCATCGCTAACCCCCCTGCTGTGGCTGACTGACAGCTCACAAATCAGGGTCAGGACACAATAACAACATAAAAGCTTTGAGTTCAGAAGCTTGACAGAGGCCATTCTAAACTCTATTAAATAAATTCTGTCTGTCGGTACCAGGTCCATGTGCCTCCTGATATCTTCAAATATTTCAGATAGATCCGTGAATCTGCTTTCTTCTTGATATCATGTGTCAGTCCGTATGATTTATAGAAAAAAATGTAATTTTATTATAGGACTTAAAGTTCCAGAAGTGTGTGTTATCCAACCACGCATATGTGGAGACTTTATCAAGCTATAATGAAATGACTATTAATAATATGACTATGAAATTTGTCATTATTGTGTATGGCAGTGTAATTGATACTAAGACGGAGGAACCGTATCTTGCACCTTGCATTATACCTAAAACCTGTGAGCAGGTAAGGAGTATAATGTCTAAAGAGTTCTTTCCTTTTCAGGGTACCCCATAAGTGACTTTAAAACTCAACTGACCACCTTAAAAAGAAATGAAACCTGTAAAGACCCTGCAGTTCTTAGCTGCCTTTAGTAAAACAGTAAAAATGTACCCGGGGATTCTGTGGTGCAGGTGCCCTACACGAGGCTGTGCCCGAGGGGCAAGGGGCTGGAATCCGCCTGCTTGCTGTTGCCAAGCCATCGGCCCTGGCGTGGAGCTGTGCCTGCCCAGAGGAAGGTCGGGATGCGATGCATTTTTCCTAGTTCACTCCAAGGCAGCGACGCTGTATTCTAGGTGGCTCTGGACGTATCTGCACTGGCTGATAGGAAGGGAGTTGAGTGGGGGCTACATCACCTTGTGGCCATGTTAGGGGCTGTGGGCACAACTTGATAGTGGGCCCTGGGCCCTGTCCTTGTCATTGCACGCTTCTGTAAGGAGGGGGAAGTGTGAACCGAGGACATAACAGGGCACGGGGAGGGTAAGAGCAAGGTCCCTAATGGGCCAGCCCACCAGCTATTGGCCCACAGGGGTGACAGGAGGGTGGGACCCAGGAATCGGGAGGATCAAGGGGCCAGGAGAAAAGCTGACATCTCTCTAATCTGATAGTAAGTTCCTCCCCTTTCTGCCGGTTCAGACTGTGGAAGGGCATTCATTAAACGAAGCTTTACGTCCTGGAAAAGCTGGTAAACCTGAAAAGTGAACTTGCCTCTTTCATAACATTCTTATTTTGTCCCTTTCAACAATTCAGAGGATGAGAGTAATTTAAATATTTTTAATGGAAGATGAAGATCTCTTCAGGTGTGAAATGAGGGGTGGAGGTAAGAGGCAAGGGGGCAACAGAGCAACACCTGCAGATCCGTTTGTTACGAGACCAGGGTTCGGAGTCGGGCGCGCTTCGCTTGAAAGCCCGATCCCCATTCCTGCGTGGAGCATGAGCACAGGCAAGCTGCTTACCCTCCAGACCCCCACGTTCTCCTCAGTAAGACGGGGTAATGACAGCAGCCATCTCGTGGGGTCGTTATGAGGATTAAATGAGATAATATGCGGCATCTAGAAATGAGAGTTACAATTACTACTTGTCTGCTCCTGGGCCTTTTGAAAGCCAGATTTTGGGCACGTGGGACAAAAGCTCTGAGAAAGGAAGACAGTCCTGCTCTCCCGGGAAGGCTGGGCCTTGAGCCCTTGAGCATCAAGGTGGGAATAAAAGCAACTGGTTGTGTGCTGGGGATTCCTTGCTTTCCAAACTGGGATTTCCTGTCCAGTTACAAGTAAGGTGTAGAAATTTCCTCTCTGGTGTCTGCAAGTATGCAACAACAAAACAAGTATGCTGATCTAAGACTTTCTGAAACAACATCAAAGAGGATTTGACATAAAAAAGATAGAGCCTAGGTTGAAGACGCAGTTCTACGCTTTGGCTTATTTCTTACATTCTTTGGAAAGGTTGAGAAGCAGCTATGTTAGAGATCAAAGAATGCTCTTTTGACTAGTTTTGACTTTTTTCCTTTAGGTTCAGGGAACTTCTGATTTAAGCAAGCTGCTGATAATCCTAGCATCTGAGCCTTCCAAAAATAATAATGCCACCAACGTCATGGGTAAGGGATTGCTGTTTAATAGTAGGAAAACCATCAAGAAGGAACTTCAATACATGAAAAATTCATTTAATTCTAAGAAAGTGATTTGCAAGGGCATTGTGTGGGCTTACCATTAGTCCTCATCCTTGGGCCCACCCTGGCTGCCATATTGCTGCTGGGAGACCTATCAGAGACTTCCAGACACTGAAATCCAGGTGGCTCCTTCCTCTCCCATGTCCCTCCCTCCATACATGTGACAGGGGAGAGAGCAGCTTCTATGTTGCAGTCTGTTCCTGCCCTGGTAGGCTGCAGCCACATAGCGCTGTTGGGGGCAGTGCAGGAAGTGGGAGGGGATAGACTCTCAAGTGGGCCCAGGTGTGGGGACCTGGTTTGCTCCCTGCAACCAAAAGGAATATGGAACCTGACCCAGGCCCCAAATCACGGTCACAGCTATGAGTCAAACGACTTTCTTAGGTACACTCTGATAAATGTTTATTAGCCCCCGGTTGCATGCATCATGGTGCTAAGCATTTTACAAAGAAGACTCGATAAGGCCTTGCTCTACGGAAAACACACTCAAGATCTTTTATTCCATGCTCAGCCTGATAGCAACATTCTCCCAGCTGCCCCAGGTCGAAAACACAGTCACCCTTGTTTTGTGCTTCTAGTCTGCACCATTCCAGTTGTTTACAATTCATGTGATCCACCGGCTTAGATATTTTGCAATTCTTAACGGTAATTTGAGGGGAGGATTTACATGATTTCACATTTGGTGCAAAAAGTGAAATTTTATTAATATTTTCTATCTCACTATTTCTCATTTGCATAATTTTAATAAAATGCAGCCCCACTGTGTGCTGGGCACTGTGCCAGGTGCTAGTTCGTGAATAAGCCAGACAAGGTTTCTGTCCTGGGGACGAGAGGTAGACATTAAATAAGTAATTATGTTTTTTGTTTAGCAGCAATTTGAGTCTCAGACATTCTTATGTCTCCTTTCCATCCCCTGTTGTGCGGTCATATGCGGCATCATGATTTACGGAGCCTCCTCTGCTACGAGGTCACCTGTCCGAGTCGGCTAGCACCGAGATAGCCATCTCCCCAGCTCACAGTCTCCTCAGGGCTGCCACTCTGCTGCTCCCAAACCACTCTTGGGGCACAGGAGTCCATGGCAAGGCTGGGAGCTCAGGGCCTACTGAGGGCTACTAGGTCGGAGATCGCAAGCACTGCTAGGAAGCAGGGCACAGGTCCCTACTGTTCTTGGGCTTCTAGGCCTTTCTCCTTCCTCAGGACCTCTGGAATCATTTTTAGACTGAAGGAAACACTTCACTCTGTATTCCCCAATGGGTTTGAAACAAAAGTCACAGGTGGTACAACCATGGACTTGATCTAGGCAGTAGACTGGGTTTGGCCTCCACACCTGTTTTCTTTTAAAATTTTTAAATTAGTTGCCAAGTTTGAAACACACAGAAGTTTCACATTTTAAAAAAGATTTTGAAGTTTTCATGACAAAACGAGGTCTACCAACACTCAGCCCTCATTCCTGTCTGTGGTGACAATTAGATAGAGCTGAGTATCAGCTGGCTTCTGTAGAGGGAGCAGATGCTCCGCTCTCCACTTTGCCACGGTCTGTCCCACCCCCTTGTCTCCATCCAGCCCCCTTCAATTGTCTACATGGTCTGCCTGTCCTCATCTGAGTTTGTCAGTCCTTGTATTGGACTTCTGGGAGCTTATTACGGACCTCTGAGGGAAGAAAGTAAAGTGCCTATCTGAAAGGAAGAAGGGAAAAGGGAGGCTTATACGGGAGGAAAGCAAATTGATATTTCAAAATATTCTCCTGTTGCCTTTACTCCTAATTCCTAATTGACTTTTTCTGTTGAATACATGCATTTGGTTAGCATCAGTCGACTCTAATCTTCAAACGACCAAGAGAGAATATAATTGGAAGAGAAAAGATGATGTAATAAACTCAGCACTTTAGATTTTTCTTCCTGTGAATATTA
Organism: Propithecus coquereli; assembly: GCF_000956105.1. Taxonomy (NCBI): domain Eukaryota; kingdom Metazoa; phylum Chordata; class Mammalia; order Primates; family Indriidae; genus Propithecus; species Propithecus coquereli. The sequence goes on along the minus strand of NW_012151507.1, from coordinate 6,595,644 downwards.
AACTACACAGCTTAAGTCAACTACGAGGCCAAGTAGCAAAATGTGGGTGGTGAGAAGAGACTCCTAGCTGCAACTCGTTAATTTGGACACATTGGGATGAGGCTTACCTATCTTACTTAAAAATTAAAATGACAGAATGTTTTTGAAAGATGTAATTTTACCCCACCCCTCTTCTTCCCTCCTCACTCCCTTCCCTGACACTTAGTTCACAGAGTCGGGATCTGCGGGTTTAGGGATGGGGAGGGACACCCATCACGCCTACGTCTGGGCAGGGCGGGCGTCTGTGCTGCTTCCTTTGGCCCCGGCTTTCGCGGGTGTGTGGGTGCCACGCCGGGTGCATGTGGAGCGCGGGCTGGTCACGGCATCTTCCTAGAGTATCGATTTTACTTTTACTTTTTAAAGGGAAAACTTAATTCTTTTAACTGTCATGTTATCTAAAACATCTTATATTATGAAGCAGGGTGACAGATTTACATGAAATTTTAAGATAAAATAAGAGGCTTCAAAATATTTTGTTACGGTGAGTTGCATAGATTTTTGCTCCGTGCCCCCAATCGTTTCCTACTTTCCTCAATGATCAGGATAATTGAGAGAAGTTTGCGAAGTGCTGGAAGTCACGCCTGGAGTTGAGGGAGAGGGGCTAGACAGAGTAGAGGGGAGACTGGTGGGGGGGCAGCCTGCAGGGCTCCTGACTCTGGGGGGCTCTGCCAGGGCCCCTAATGGAGCTCATTTGGGCCAGAGCCCCCTGCTGGGTGAAGGAGGAAATAGCTCTGACGGGGCACAGGGTGCTAGGCAAACAGTGCCAGGAAGCAGCGATGGTGTTGAGGATTCTCCCTCCTCCCCATCTCCTAACAGCTGGATGCCAAGGCACCCCAGGTAAACATGGCTTCTAAGGAAGAATGATACGCTATATAAATGCCGCTTTAAGAGAAGTCTCTTGGCCCACCTCATCCCCAACCAGACAGCCACCCCAAGACCCTTCTAGCAGAAATTTTCATCCTGCCACTGTCATTTATGATAATCATGGTTTGCAGCCTATTTGTCTGGGGAAGGAAAGTTGCACTGACCAAGCTTATGGTCAATAGTTCCTTTTTCGTTTGTTTTTTAGAGACCAGGTCTAGCGCTGCCGTACAGGCTGGAGTGCGGTGGCACGCGATCATGACTCACTGCAGCCTCAAACTCCTGGGCTTGGTCTATCCTCCCACCTCAGCCTCTCGAGTAGCTGGCACTACAGGCACATGCCACCACGCCTGGCTAATTTTTTTTGTATTTTTTGTAGAGATGGGGGTCTCTTGCTATGTTGCTCAGGCTAGTCTGGAACTCCTGGCCTCAAGCGATTCTCCTGCCTCGGCCTCCCAAAGTGCTGGGATTACAGGCGTGAGCTACCATGCAGGACAGCAGTTCCTTTAAAGCAATTTCCTAGGGTCACTCAAAACCCTTAATAGGTGATCTTTTAGGAGGAATGTTTCAGATAATAAAATGGAAACTTTTTAATAAAAGTTTTCTGGTTCTAAGAAGTTTTTTCCTTGAAATGTTCATAGTCTAATATTTTACTTTTGACTTTCTTTTATAGTTGGAACTGGATACCATTTTAGAAAATAATATTAATGATGCAAATATGATGTGTGGAGTCAGGTTAAAGACCAAGCTAATATCCTGGCTCAAATGCTGAAGGATTATCTGGCAAGGAGTTTATTTAGAAGCTGCTGAAAGAAGAAGCAATTTACTGCTGCATTTATTTTATAAGCAATTGATGGACTGCTGTAAAAACATTTCATTTTAAGTAGTTGCATTATACTTGAGATGTTAAAAAATTTTTCAGGATAATGTAAGATATCCTAAAACTTATAGCCTACCAAATGAAACCCTTTTCCAGGGAGAGCAAATTATAGTAGAATACATTATCAAAAGTGTTGTACAACTAATATATTCCCATCTAAAGCATAAAGCCTATAATTTTTGTTTGTGAAACTGCTATAATTAGTGCTTCTCCCTGATATTTTCTAGAGTATAGTTATTCTCCCCTCTCCAATGTAGTAAATACTGAAAAATGGAACTATATTCCATAAATCTTAGTTACTGAAAGCAAAGTTTAGGAGAAATTAACATATTGCATAGCACTGTTTGATGTCAGTTTTCATTTCATTTTTAAAAGTCAAATAAAGTTGACTTTTATGGCTGTTTATTATTTGGAATCCATTATTCCTTTTCATCTCAACAAGACTTTGAAAGAATAAATGATACTTTAGGGAAAACCACAATAGAGGTAAGAATAGAAGGAAATCATATCCTCTTCATTAAGCAACACGTGACTGTATTTAAACACGTACTTAGGATCACTTCTATCCTGGAAGCGCATATTCGTTACATAATATCTTATATTTGGAAAAGAATACTCACACAAGGTTCTCACAGCTTCATGGCTGCTTAGTGACAGACCAGAATTCAATTTGAGGTTGTGACCCCTTTTCCTTAAGCTCTTTCGGTAGTTTTACACTGACATCATCTATGCAGGTAGAGTAGACACAGCCAAACAAAATGCCAAGGCTGAATGAGTGGTGCGAGGGGCGATGGATTTATTGAGGTTGGGGGAAAAAAATTGATGAATTCCATTTTGAATTTGCAGATTCAATAGTAGATGTTCCATTGGTCTATAAACACAAGACTCAAAGTTTGAGTAAGTAACGTTGGAGATTTAAACTTTGAACTGTCACCATTAAAACGCTGAAGCCAGACTCTCCATGAGAGACAAGGACTAAAGAAAGCACATTGGGGCTCGCAAAATCATAGGAAGGATTCTAGGATCCAGGCTTATAATGTAAAGGAGCAAAGTGGGCCAAGGTAGATGGGCACATCACGTGTTCTTCAGCTGCTCTTGCATTTTCATTATAGGAAATCTTATAGTATCTGTTTAGAGAAAAGTACTCATGACCATCCTAGCAAGAAGGAAGCCTCTGCCCTTCAGGACATGAGTCTAAACTGGTACTGCAAAATGCTACAACAGAATTCTCGGATCCACTTTTAACAAAGATTTTATTTGTCGATCCCTAAAAAGCAAAATCCAGAAAATAGCAACCCACTACAAGAACAGTTCTATAAGAAAACGTTTTTGACCACCTTCTCCTCCCTGCACGAGGTGTGCCCTTTGATGTACACATCACCAGGAGCAGCCCGACACGTGGCGACACTGTGAAAGGCACTTGTCAGATTGCTCACACTTCCGGGACACCTCCCTGGCAGGCAAGGGGAGCCTTTTCTGCAGTCTCCCCCTTTTGATAGAAGTTTACTGCAAATTTTTTTATAGCAAAATATTTGAAGGTCCCTCCCCTTGCTCTTCCCACTTGAGATATCTACTAGAATTACAGAATTGAAAAGGACTGTGATCAAAACAACGAATGTTAAAGAACATCTGGGTTACTTTAAGTTCCTGGGTTATATACTTGGATATTTACAGAGGAAGTTGAGCCTCAAATTCTATTGCTTCCAAAATGGGTAACAGAAGAGAGGATTCGATCAGAACAGCTGAAAGAATTGATAGCCATTCTATTATGGTGCGAAGCAAGCTTTCTTAACCATCAACCCATACTGCCTCACTGATCACAAAGCCCGTGGAGATCCAACATGATGTGAGTCTCAGATGTAGAACATATTTCAGAGACAGCCAGCAGAGTGCTGACATATGAACAGAACAGAGTGCTGGTGATGGCAGAGAGTAAAGAATCCGAAGAAACTTTTAGTGCCATTTTCATTTAATAAGCCAGTAGTATAGCAACCTAAAGACCTTGGCTACGATCACACCAGGATGTTTTTAGGGAGCTGCTGCAAGAAAACATGATTGGCAGCCGACATCCGCTGGCTCACCGCGCTACGCGAGCAGCTCTGGCACCAACGTCTCGGAGAGACTTAAGGCTGGGGTGTGTAGCGGAGGTACTTCTTGCCAGACGGGAGTTCTTTCGTGAAGACTCCTTTAGGGAAAAGTTTTTTGGCTTCCTCTTCGGGAATGGTTGGAAGGACCATCACGCTACCTCCTTCCTGTTGAAAGACGTGGAGAGCGGCGAGATTCAGTCTTACAGGGGAGCTTGAAGGTCTTCAAGAATTAACTTAGAAAAGTACCTACAGGTCCTAATGAGACTAATCAAATATCCTTTCCTCTCTGCCCCCTTAAGAATTTGGTTTCACAAGTTGATCTTTGACACTTTTGAGAGGTAAGCATTTCACCATCTTAACAAGAAATAGTGCTGCTGTAAACCCAGCATGGCTTGCCACACACTCTACCTTTCAACTCCCAGGGCGTATCGTGGCCTCGGGCCCTGTGCGATGAACCCCCCACTCCCACCCCTCCCTCCTGAGGCTCTTTTCCACGCTCGCTCGCTTGCTTTTTCTTTTTTTGACAGGCGCGCGCCATCATGCCCAGCTAATTTTTCTATATTTTTAGACACAGGGTCTCGCTTTTGCTCAGATTGGTCTCGACCTCCTGGCCTCCCAAAGTGCTAGGATTATAGGTGTGAGCCACTGCATCCGGCTTTGGCTTTCCTTCCATCCATCCAACATGCCAAACTCCTTGCAGATCAAGCTCCTTGCACGAAGGGCTCCTCCTGCCTGCAGTGCTCTTTCCGCACAGACAGGCGTGACTTTCTTCACGTCCTCCCCAGGGCCCCGTCAGAGAAAGGCATTCCTGGGCAACCAAATACAAAACTAACTCTCCCACCCCTGTGCTGCTATTCTCCCCACCTCTGCCTGACTATTCTTTGTAGCACCTGTTGTTACCACTTGACAGACTACATAAACTTGTTTACTGTTTGTCCCTCCCCACTGGAATGTAAGTTCTATGACAACAGGGACTTTATATTGTTTACCTCTTGCCCGGTGCCCACTGCCTGGGCTCAATCAATGTATGTTTAATTAATGGATACAGAATTTAAATGATTTGTCTGTCAGAAAAAAACAACAAAACAAAACAACAAAACCTGGTATTCAGGTTAGCATATTTTAAAAATGTAGCAATGTTAATATGCTCTTGTGGTATTATCCGTGTCCTACATATTTGCAGAAATCCTAGAGATTAAGTTTATGAACAGGTTTCAAAGAATTTTACATAGGTTTAAAAGACTGAAACATAAGAGAAATGAAATACTTCATGACATTAACACACCAATAGTTTTAAAGCTGTGATTGAAGAAAAATGGTCAATCAAGATTTTGTGATAAATATTTTACCATTAGGGAAGGGTTAGATAAGTTTTTTTTTTTAAACCTGTATTAGAAAAAGGAATCATTCTGACCAATTAATTTGTCCAAATTTTCTGAAAGTTAGAAAGCAATATAGGGGGTTTGTGTCTTATATAAAAGGTGTTAAAGACCTGGAAAAGGGCCTCTCAACAAATCTTAAACTTAGCCATGAGGAAAAATCCTCCCAGTTTGCCAGAAACAGCCCTAGGTGACACAGGGCCTGAAGGTAGCTATTTAGAGACTGGCCCTTCAGGCCTTCCACGCAAGTTCAATATCTGCTTTTTTAACATCTTTACCTTCCAATCAACTGGTGTGGCAACCCTCTTTTCCGCTGTCAGCTGGAGAGAGATAACTACTCTGAGAATCTCATCGAAGTTCCTGCCAGTGGTAGCTGGGTAGAGGATAGACAGCTTCAGTGTCTTATCAGGACCAAAAATAAACACCTGCAAAGCATAAAAAGGCATAAACAGGAAGAGTTCTTTGAGTGCTTTTGGTATTAAAGCCACTTAGAAAGTTCTGCAATCATTAAAAATGTTCAAGAGTGTAAAAACTAAACAAAAACAAAGCATCTAGAAGGATACACCAAACTGGGTGGATGGAATGTAGATCATTTTCTTCTCCAGGTTATTTTTCTAAAATTAGAAGGGAATCACCTTTGGTTCTGGCTGTCCCGGTAAGAAAAACTGATATGCAAATTTAATACAGGAAAGGCCCCAGGAAGGTACTATGTCAACTGGGGGTGATTAGCATAAAAATAATACTAATGGAAGTTGAAACCCGTCCTTGAAGAGTTGTACATTTATGCAGATGAGGGACTGGGCTTGTTCTCCAGTGGGTGGAGAACAGAGCAAATGAGTATTTAAAAACAGAGCTGACTTAATGGAGAAGGATATGGCCCATCACTAGAAAGAGAGGGCTCTCAGCAGACAGCCTATAGAAAAGGTTTCCTGATTCTAGATGACATCTGAGGATGTATTACTTATTTTTTTGTAGATTTCCAAGAACTATGAATTGAGCAGTTTAAAAATTTAGCTGGAAATTTCAGCTACTTTGTATCAATCAGTATTACAGATAATCCATGATACTGTCACCAATACACAGTTATTTCATAATCGTAGATATTCCCCTATTTCCTCTAGCTGGTCCGAGCATTTGGACATACGGCCTGATCAGTCATGCTGACTGCGAAGTGGGTTTCTACAGCTTACCACGCGGGCTGTCACAGGCATGCCCTTTTCATCCTTCTCTGCAGGGTCCAGCATGCCCAGCAGGATAGCAAGGTCCCGATCCTTGTCGTCGATGATGGGAAAAGGTAACTTTTCTGTGGGCTCATCACCATTGTAAGCATTGATATCCTGAAACGCAGGTCAAAGAGGACAGAGACATCTAAACCCAACACATCCTCTGAGTGTCATCAGTTAGCCATCTCCTTGCAAGACAGGGAAGACGACCATAATCGTAATAATTTTCTCTAAGCAATTTTAACAAGAAAATGAATAAATGAACACCCCTTATCATAATTATTAACAGGAATAATGGTAGGGTGCAGTACTTAGTTTATAACCATGGACAAAAGCCTTTTTCATGCCCAATTCTCTTAAATTTAGCATGTTTTTACTGCTTTGAGAAAGCAGCAGTAAACACTTTAAAAGTTGAATACAGTTAGATCCTAATACAGGGTACCTCTGTATACTCAAATACTGTAAAAACCATCAGAAACAATGGGTTCATTAAGTCTCTCGCATTTAGAAATGATAGATGCAAAGAAAATTCTATAGATCTGGTCTCTGCCTCAAAAGCACCCTGACTTAAACATTAAGTTACAAGACAGAGACTGAGAAATGGAAAAAAAAAAAAAAATCCCAAAACTTAAAACAAATACCCAAGAATGGAGAGTTAAAAATATACTTTGAGGACAAGGCTAAGGTAAATGGGTAAAATGGCAGAAGGAAACTTATACCAGGGTGAAATTCAAATAGAAAACAAAGGATTTTGAGTCTGAACTAAAGGAAAATGGTGTAGTTCCCTCCTCTGCTAGTAAAATTGTATTCATTCGTTCATTTCCACTTTTCCTGTCCCTGAAAGCTTTTGGGGAAAAACCCAGTTTCATTACTTGATCAAGCATTGATTTAGCACTGAATGTGGACTAAGCACGTGGATGACAAATGAGTAAGACATGCCTCCTGCCCTTAAAGGAACTTCTGACTTGGTTAGATAATTCCTATTATCAAATAGCAGCAAAAACAAGACTGTAATGTTTCACTGGCAGATTGTAAATGCTCAAGTATACGAACATCCCCATTGCTTCAGGAAAGGGGTAGGACTTCTACCTGGGCCATTGAAGATGGGTAAGGGTTTTCCAGGGAAAAGGAAGGCATTCTAGGGAGGAGAAACATTAATGAGACCTGTAGGCAAGCCTGTGCATGAATTATTGATAGAAGTGAGGAACTCAGCTGGGCAGAGTTTAGGAAATAATGGAAAAGAAGATTTAAAGTTTAAATAACAGGCTGGCTGTGGTGGCTCACGCGTGTCATCCCAGTGTTTTGGGAGGCTGAGATGTGAGGATCACATGAGGCCAGGAGTTTAAGACCAGCCTAAGCAACATAGCAGGACTTTGTCTCTACAAAAAAAGTTTTTTAAAAAATTAGTCGGGCGCAGTGGTGCACCCCTATAGTCCCAGCTACTCAGGAGGCTAAGGTGGGAGGATCACTCGGGTCCAGGAGTTAGAGGTTGCAGTGAGCTATAATGGCACCACTGCGCTCCAGCCGAGGCGACAGCAAGAACCTGTCTCTAAAAAAATAAACAAAAAAAAATAAAGTTGGAATAAGGTCGGTCTATTTATTATGTGGACCCTTGAAAGTAAAACTGGGGCTTTTCAGATACAAAACCTTTGTGGATTTCTCAACAGATCTGTGACAGGTAAATTTGTTAACGTGGCATTAACGAACTTGAACCGGGTAACAACAAATTCTAACATGTTCCCTAATTTTATTATCTTACCTTTCCTCCTGTTGTCACTGGCTGCCTATCAAGTGATCACAACTAAATAATAATCAAGATGATTTTGTGCTTCAGGTTTCCTGTGTAACCAGTTGTATGTAGTTTGGGCACTGCTTCTGATAGTTGGTTAATATTTAATGCAATCACAGTTCTGAAAAGCTCTAAGGCAGAAGTTCACCAGCTAAAATGAACCTGGGTATGCTTCCATACTTTAAAAGGTGTTATATAACGGGCTATAAACTCTTCCTTCGGCACTTTGTCATTTTAATTATTGCCATGCGGTAATTCTCTACCCTGCCTCTTGCATTACAGGCATTGCCTTATACCCATGAACACCAAAGAACCACATGCTTTGGCTTTACCTTCAATCAGGTTAAATCCTACTGTCATCTAGTGTCAAAAAGAACTTCGGTTTGAGGTTCAAATCACATTGCCACCATTTTCTAGCTGGGCAAATTTGAGCAAGTCCCTCCAACTCTCTGAGTGAAAAAAGTATTCTCAACTACAAAAATGAGCAACTGGAAATTGAGAGCAAAAACCATATACCTACCTTACAGGGCTCTGCTAAAACCTAATGAGAAACTGCCCATGAGAGTGTTGCAGAAATGTCAGTTACCATTCACTGGTAAGTGTGAGCAATGAAAAAAAAAACTCACCTCAAGAAAGATAATTGCCCTTTTTTTCCTCCTACACGTGACTCTTTTAGTCTCAGACACTTAGGACTAACTGGTATTATTAATAAATGGCCATGGGGTGCAGCCCTAGGTCACCACCTCACAAACAGTACATCTTTCATTCAGTTGCACGGGCTTCACATAGTGCCTAGGACACAGTGAGTGTCCCTTAGAATGCAGTTATCACTATTACTCAGTAGCACACTCCAGCAGAGTCTTTAAAATGTTTTCAAGGTTAGTTTAGACCACCAAATTTATTGTCCAAGTAAACCGTTTTTCTGAAAGTAGACAATTCCTTCATGCAACAAATATTGACTGGCCCCCTACGATATACTGAGTCGTGTTCTAGAAGCGCACAAACAGGAGTCTCTGCCCCTGCTGAGCCTATGCTCTACTGGAGAGAAACAAACAAAATAATATGCAGAGTATTTTAGACGGTGACAAGTGCTCAGCTGAAGGGGAAGTGAGTGTGGAAAGGAGGTATAATTTTAGATAAAGAGGACAAGAAGGGCTTTAATGAGGTGCCATTCGACTTGAGACCCAGAAGAGGTGAGGGGAAGCCAGAGAAATATCTGGGGAGTGCTTTTTCCAAATACGATTCTGGATAAATTTTGAAGGTAGAGCTGACAAGTTTGAGGATAAATCAGACATGTGATGTGAAAAAACAAGAGGAATTAAGAATGGCTCCTAGATTTGGGGCCTGAGCAACTACAAAAATGTAGATGCCATTAGCTGAGATGAGTAAAACCCTGGCTTTAAGAATGGGGCCCAGTTTCAGACATGCTAGGTTTGAGATAACTGGCTCTTCTAGGGGAGAAGCCAAGCAGGCAGTGGATAGAACAACCTGGAAGCCAGGAGGGTCTAGTCTAGAGATGGAAATTTGAGAATCATGGCATACAGGTGGCATTTAAAGACGTGAGTGGATGAACTCACCAAGGGAAAGAAAGAGAAGAGGTCCAAGAAACGAATTCAGGGCAACTTCAGCATAAATTAGGAGTTGGGAGATGATGAACAATCAGTCTAAGCCTGAGCAGGAACAGCTAGAACGTGGTGTCCCGGAAGCCAAGAAAGGAAAGTGTTTCAGGAGATGGAGTGATCAGCTGGGCTGAATGCTGCCGGTGGGGCAAGATGAGGACTGGGAACTGACCGCTTTCACTGTGTAGTCCAAGCCAAATTTTCAAATAACCAGTGAACTCTGAACCTGAGGCTTACTTGTACTTCTACCTCAAAAACCAAGCTACTCTCTGTCATTTTTAACCTGATCTATAACCTCAGGCTCAAAGCACGTGCCCATTCGTATACTATACCTTGCTCCAGGCAAGATGGTCCTCTACGCTGTCTATTGAAAGGGCAATCAGCTTAACATTCCTCTTGGCGAATTCTGGTGCCAGCTTTGCAGCTCTGCCAAGCTCCGTGGTGCACACAGGGGTAAAGTCCCGAGGGTGGGAGAAGAGAATGCCCCAGCTGGAAGGAAGAAAAAGGAGGTCATAAATGAATAAAGTCATTATCAACATCATGTAGAACGAAAAGCCACAATTTCTGGACCAAAACCAGGCTTGCTTTTTTAAATGGATGCTTATGACGACATTTACTCTTAACCTTTTCTGTTGAAAAATTCTTTTCAACCTTTTTACTTCCAGAAAAAGTAAATAGTCCAATTCAATCAAAGATGGGAAATTCAAGATGGTAAATATTTAAAAAGACTAATTTTAGGGTGTTGCCTCCTTTAATAACTATGGAGCCACCTTGACTCCTTTTCAGCTAATTAAATCTGTGCTACTTAAGCCAAGCTGAAATAACTTTTTATTTCTTCTTATTCTTTTCTACATGTATTTCTAGCATAGACCCTGACATTCAGCTCCAACAATGAATGGATGTCCCAATATGCCCTGAATCCAAACAAATGCCTGATTGCAATAATAAACAGATTATGTAATCTGAAATAAACAGGTTTCTATCCTCTATTTATATGTAAAATCACAGTTGACACTTGGCTTCTTTGAAGCAAGTGGACATAAAATCTTTTATAAAACTACTCTACTGATCTAACCTGCCAAACAAGACACCTGACACTTGTATCCTGACAAAACAACAGCACCTTAACAGTTTAACCTATCTTTTCATTTGCAGTTTCTTTTCCTTCATGCTTCAGACTAAGCAGGTAGAAAACTGACAACGTACAAGGTAGGTTTCTACAACTACAGATTCTTAGGAAAATACTAATATCTAAATCATCACTGTCTAAGGTTAAACTTGTATAGATTTTGAGCACGTTTCAAGCTGAGTCACCAAGAAATTTGGGGTACCATTTCCTTCTCCTTGGTGACAGAAACTACTTTTTCAACTGAAAAGGAAAATTTAACACTCAGTTCTCCACGTTCCCATTGACTTAGATCATCCTAAACTAGATGATTTAGGCAGGATTCTAAACTAGTAGATAACCAAATCTAGCCCAGATACTAAGGTGACCTCTCTAAAGTCTGGCAAGTTTCCCTGAGCAAAGAACAAAGCAAAGACAAGGGCACTTCCTTCCCACCCACGTTTGCCACTCAACTCCCAAGGTTTCAGGCAAGAAAAAGACCTTCTTCCGAAAAGGATGCTGGGCCCTATGGCCAGACTGGGAGGAAACACATAACATTTTTTAAGATTGTGGAGGTGTGCAGTATGTTTACTGTCTCGTCAAGGCAAATAACAGGGACGTACAGTATATTTTTTGAAATAAGTAACATGAGTAAAAATCTAGGCTTTCTATTCTATGGATAAGGACCCATTTAATGGTCAGATGAGACTTAGGAGAAGGTCTTCAGAAGTTGAGAAGAAATGGGACAGGGCATTTCTCCTTGTATTGTTAAAGGGGTAATGAATTAGAAAAGTTAGTTCTTTTTCCACTGTGAGTCAACAGAGACTGTTTTGCTGAATCATGCTAAGGAACTGGTTTTAAGCCAGTTTACATCCTTCCCTCCTTCAGAAGCCACACTCCAGTTTACACAGGGCTAGGAATAGGATAAACTCCAAGAATGTCTTACCTTGGCCTTCCTTCCCCTCTAAGTCTTCCTACTGCTGTTCATAAGAGTAATTCAATTCTTTCTCCCACTTTCTTCCTTTCTCATTTTCAAAAGACAAAAGGTTTCCTCCTTTAAGAGAATGGTCTGCACTTATTAAGCCCCAGAAAACCCCTGAAAAATGCGTTTCATTTAGTGACAATGTACTATGAGAAAGCTGCTTCTACCACACACAGAAGCAGTGATGAGGCTCAACAAAGCCACCTAAAACAGTACCCAAACCCCTTTAGTTGTTTCCAATTGTCAGGGGTAGGGTAGATAACTGTAATGTTTAAAATTATTTTATTTTTTTCTCCAAAAAAATGCCTGGATCAAAAATTGCCCATTTATTGATGGGGTTGTTTCATTTTTTCTTGTTGATTTTCTTAAGTTCTATATAGATTCTTGTTATCAGTCCTTTATTGGATGTGTAGAAAGCAAATATTTTCTCCCATTCTGTAGGTTGTCTATTGGCTCTAATGATAGTTTCCCTGGCTATGCAGAAGCTTTTTAATTTGATCAGGTCCCATTTGTTTATTTTTGTTGCTGCTGTGATTGCTTTGGGGGTCTTCTTCATAATTCTTTGCCTAGGCTGATGACTAAAAGAGTCTTCCCAACATTTTCTTCCAGAATTCTTAAGGTTTCATGCCTTAGGTTTAAGTCCGTTATCCGTAGTCGTGAGTTGATCCTTGTGAGAGGTGAGAAGTGGGGATCCACTTTCAGTCTTCTGCATGTGGATATCCAGTTTTCCCAGCGCCACTTATTGAATAGAGATTCTTTTCCCCAATGTATAATTTTGTCTGCTTTGTTGGCGATTAGATGACAATAAAGACATCTGCACTTGAATGTTTACAGCAGCACAATTCACAATTGCAAAGATGTGGAAACAACCCAAGTGCCCATTAATATATAAGTGGATTAATAAAATGTAGTATATGTATACCATGGAATACTACCCAACTACAAAAAACAATGGTGAACTAGCACCTCTTATATTATCCTGGATAGAGCTTGAGGCTATCCTTTTAAGTGAGGTATCACAAGGATGGAAAAACATGCACCACATGTACTCGCCATCAAATTGGTACTAACTGATCAACGCTAAGGTGCTCACATGGTAGTAATACTCATTGGGTGCCGGTCAGGTGGTGGTAATCCCATAACTAATGGAAGCGGAGCTCACTGTATGGGGGAAGGGCACGCTTGTAGTCTTGCTTGGGTGAGGTAAACACATTACATGTAACCAAAATGTTTGTACCCCCATAATATCTTGAATTAAAAAAATAATAATAAAGTGTAAATTCTTGGGCTCTCCTCCCCCTCCCCCCAAAAAATTGACAGTCTGACTTGAGATCATATGGAGTTTGGAAAAATCAGGCAAAAATCCACGTATTATAATGATATCAAGTGCTCAAATTTCTTTTCCGGGTAGGGCAAGGAATATTACACCTAACCCTAGGCAGACTTGTTTTATAAATGCAGATATTTTTCTCATCTTCCTACCTGCAGCTCCCTGAGAATGTACCACTTCTAATCAAATCTAGATAGATCCAGAGGCCAATAAACAACAACAAAAGTATGGTATTAATAGCTTAAATACTGACAGCATTTATAATTGTTGCTACAGTAAATATACTTTATGTTAGTATTTAATCCACACAAGCTAAGAGTTCTGGTAAGAGTTTATGTTTCGTGGGGGTGAGGTATATAGAAAAGGGAGGTAATACACTCTGAAAATCCCATGGAGTTTTAGAGAAATATTAATACCTAGATTCTCAGTATGAGGCTGGCCGTAATCTGTACTCCTAAAGTCTTTTTGTGCCTTCAAAGTCTGAATGTTCCATTTCTCACTTTTTGCTAACGTTCTCTCTTTTACAAAGCTTAATTTTTCCCTAATCAGTGGCTGGAAAATGGCCCTAAGGGGTTGTAAGGGAATAGGCTTGATATCTAAGAATCTCTCTTGGGTTCTCTGCATAGCCCTGTCCAATCATTCATTAATTTCATAAGCTTTTCTCTCTCTGCCTATATATACCTTCCCCTGTATATTGTAACCAAGGAGGAGGTGTCAGGAATTGTCAAGCCTGGGAGCACAACAGTGTAGTGGGGCCACTGGAACTCCAGAACCACAATATAACTAGACATGCCTGTAATGTTTCTAAGGAAAACTAAGCAACTTAACAGTTTGCTGATTCAGGACTTGTAAAAAAAAAAAAAAAAGGGGGCATCAATTTACTCCTAGTTGTAACAGCATGATTGTGAGGCCAAACCAGGGGTTATCAATTTGGCTCTCACCAGCAAGGCCACGTGCTGGCAGCAAGGCAGAAAGGGGAGGGGGCAGTGAGGGGCACACCACTGGAAAACAGAAAGGTCTCAGAGTGGGGGAGTGCACATCCTGGAGCCTGGAACGACCCACACTGGCAAGAATAGGTAGGTCACCGCAGCTTAACAACCTCAGAAAGCCCTTCCTCAGTGTTACGAGTTCTGGAATGAAAGACGCGCCTACACACAGTGTTCCTGGTTCCTCCCAAAGTCGTTATCACATCCTATCTTGGCCACTGGAGGAAGCTCTGGACAAAAAGTCTTTTGGCTACTTACTTGGCAGCTGGTGGTTTTAAAGTTTACATTTTGAACCAAGAAGCCTGCAAATACCACTGCAGCCAGCAGCCCCTTCAGATAACACTTCGGGCCTCCTCTAACTTGCAGCCGGCAGCAGAGCCCTCTGACTTCGGCCTTAGTCACTCCTGCCCTAGGGAGCAAACTCCAGAACGGACGGAGGGAGGGCGGTGCGACCCTGGGCACGAGTCCTGGGAAGTGACCGCAAATGCCACCCCGCCTGTGCGCCCTCGCCTGACCACGCTACACTTGCACAGCTTAGTAAGTCAAGTTAAACAGACAACAAACCCTCCTCCGCACGGGCCTCGAGTTCCCAGGGCCTGCGGAACCCAATTTTGTCCCCCGCACTCCCCCAGCCAGCACGGCCACGCCAAGGGCAGAGAGACAAGAGATCGAGTGACTTGCGCAGGGCGGGCCGAAGAGCTGCCGGTCCCCAGCGGCGCTCGGTAGACGCGGGGCCGGAGCCACACGGCGAGAGGCACGAGCGGGGACCGGAGCCGGAGGAGGCAGGCGGCACTCAGCGGGCTGCGCGGTGGGGAGGACGGAAGGGAGAAGAAATAGGGAAGGCACCTCCGAGTCCGGGCGTAAGCGGGGCTAGGGCAGGGCTACGCGGTGGCCACTTACGAGTCTCCCAGATAGTCGTGGAAGCGAATGCGGCCGACGGTGGTATTGGCCTCGAAGTTGGGAGCCTTGTCCCCGAGAAGCAGACCTCCCGGCATGGCGGCGGCGGTGACGCGGGAGGATGAGGAGCCGCAGTTGCGACAGCAACCAGTCGCGTTCGGCCGACGGAGGTGCGGAACCCGCGTGCGTAGGAATAAGTGGAGGTGAGGGGGCGGGGCCTGGCAGAGGGGCGGGGCCCAGGAGGCGGGGCCACGGCCGGCGCTGGCGGAGGCGAGGGGCGGGGCAGAGCCAGGGGCGGGGCGCGAGCTGAACACCCGCGACCGCGGTCCAGTGCACCGCCAGGCCTCGGACCTGTTAGGATTCTCGGGCCCAAACGCCCGTCTCTCCGCACGTGACGCGGCGCTCAATACGTCGCCCCCTGGAGGCTTGGGGGTGCGCAAGGTTGATCTTGCAGGGCGCGTGGGCTTTAGGGGTGAGAGGAAGCGGAACCCTGGTAAGAAGGAGAGCCCCAAGGTGGAGAGTCGCCAGGCCCGCCAGGCTGCGATGCGCGCCGCGCGAATCCGCGCAGACCCTCGGGAACGCGCCGATGGGTCATGCAGTAACTCTTACTCTCGGCCAGCTCCCGGCTGAGGGGCGCCCTTTCGACAGCCACCCTTGTTTTAGTGTGAGCGTCTGGAGACCTGGCCGCTCTAGCCAGTCTAGCCATGATGAGGATGTGGCAAGACCCAGTAGCGTGGGTGAACTTATGTCAGAGGAAGTGGCTTTCTTATTGCAGCAAAAATTCCCGTACCAATGTCAGTGCTAGGGTAATGTAACCAAACTTTAATTTTTATTCTGCTCCCTACCCCCAGTTTGTTATGAACCATAAAATATTCAACACAGTTATCCTGAATTCTGAATACAAATTTTAAAACATACTTGTTTAGACCCAGTGTGTGTGCAAGTCGACTCTGTCACCCAGGGAGGTGGGAGGTTTAGATTCCTTTATTGCTTTTCTCAGTGCCAAGCACGAGATAAGATGCCTGTTCTCTTGGAGCTTTCCTTCTAGTGAGGAGCCACAAATGGCAGCAAGCACATAATTAAACAAGAATATATTAAAGAGCATTAAGTCCTATTCAGAGAACTAAAATAAGTTTATGTGCTAGAGCAGCGGTCCCTAGCCTTTTTGGCACAAGGGACCGGTTTCATGGAAGATAATTTTTCCATGGATTGGAGGGGGGTGGTGTGTCGGAGCTCTGCGGCCCAGTCCCTCATAGGCTGCTGACAGAGGTTAGGGACCGCAGTGCTAGAGGGTAGCTGGAGGGATCTTTTGGATTGGGTGGTCTAGTCTGAGAAAGCCTCCAGGGTAATGTAGATAAACTACTGAGCACATGGTAGGTGCTCTGGAAATGGTAGCTGCTATTTGGATGATGGTAATGGTTCATGCAATAACTTTTACTTTGCCTACTACCCAGGCCTGGTCATACAATGAGAGATACAGTCCCTCCTCTTATCAGGAAGGTGGATTTACATGCAATTATGATAAACTTTAGGGTAAATGTTGGGGGTAAGTACAAATGGTTTGAGTTCAGATCTGGGGAAAATCCTCTGGATGGGGTTGGCAGGCTTGTGGAAGGTGCATGGCAGTGTTGAGTAGTGACTCACATGCTGTGATTTGAGTTTTCATCATGGTGATGTGTTGTGTGTGTGTGTACATGTTAGTCATAGTTACCCAGTTCTCCACTGAACAAGGACTTGTGGTAAGATTAGTGGTAAAATTTCTGATACCAGAAAAAGATGTTTTCGCGCAGCTGTGGGATTTGGAGAGAACCTTGAAGTCCTTCTAGTTACCCCGAGGGACCGGAGGGAAGGGATTGCTGGGATTTGCAGAGGCCAGTGACTTTGGGCCGATTCACATTGTCTGTCCTGTCCTCCCTGCTTGGAACGGATTGAAAGAAAAGGTGAAGGAATTGGCAATGGCCATTTGGAAGAACTACAGTGTATTCTGATGCCTGTCTCTCTTACTAGATGGTGAACTCCTAAAGGTTTGACCATATTTTATTGATGAATATTGGAGACCTGTTAAATACAGTGGGCATGAGGACTAGCTTGCATAAAATATTAGAGAAACATTTGGCTACCTTCCTGCAGCCACAACAGCAAAGTTTCTTGTTTGCAGACAGCTGGGAGTGAAAGAGCAATGTGTCCCTAGTCATACAGTCATGTGATACATAATGACATTTATGCCAAGTCCGACTGCATATTCTACAATGGTCCCATAAAATTGTAATGGAGCTGAAAAATTCCTGTTGCCTTGTGACATGTTGATGATTTTGACACTGTGTAGGTCTAGGCTAGTGTGTGTGTTTGTGTCTTAGTTTTTAACAAAAAAGTTTAAAAAGTAAAAAAAAATTTTTTTTTAAATAGAGAAAAGCTTATAGAATAAGGATACAAAGAAAGAAAATATAGTATGTTTGTATAGCTGTACAATGTGTTTGTGTTTTAAGCTGTGCTAGTACAAGAGTCAAAAAGTTAAAAAACTTTAAAAGTTTATAAAGTAAAAAAGTTACAGTAAGCTAAGGTTAATTTATTATTGAAGAAAGAAATTTTTAAAAATAAATTTACTCTAGCCTAAGTGTGCTGTAATGTCCTAGGCTTTCACATTCACTCACCACTGACTTACCCAGAGCAACTTCCGATCCCGCAAGCTCCATTCATGGTAAAGGACCTATAGAGGTGTACCGTTTTTTATCTTTTATATGGTGTTTTGACTGTGTCTTTTCTATGTTTAAATACATAAATACCATTGTGTTGCAGTTACCTACAGTATTGAATATAGTAACATATTACACAGGTAGGTTTGTAGCCTAGAAGCAATAGGCTATACCGTAGAGCCTAGGTGTGTAGGAGGCTGTATCATCCAGGTTTGTGCAAGGACACTCTATGATGTTCACACAATCATGAAATCGCATGAGGATGCATTTCTCAGAACTTATCCCTGTTGTTAAGGGCTGTAATTGTAACTAGGTAAAAATCCTTATGCATGCAGGAGGAGACATATAAAACTCGAAATTAACGTTAGGATGGTGGGATTGTGCTTTTTAAAAAAAATCTTATAAACTGTCTTGTTAGATTTGATTGTCTTTTCAGAAAAAAAAAAAAAAGGCTGGAGCACAGGAAACGTACATACCGAAACACACCCATTAAGGCAGTGCCATTAACCTGCTGTGTGAATGGGGCTGATAATCTCTCCACTGCTCTTCTTTGTCACATTTAATGTGGCCAAGCTGCCCTATTACATTAATATCTAGTACAGGACTTCTACAATCTGGAGAGAAGTCAAAGTAGGAAATATGGGAGTAAAAATGAAAAACGACAGCTTTTAAAATCCTAGAATAAGGAATAACTCTCAGAGGGGCTTTGGAGTAGCAAATTCTGACACTTCTTTTCCCAGATAAAACACTCTGAAAGTTTACTGTTTACTCATTCCACTAAGAATAATTTTTAGGGAAAATTTTTGTCCATAAATTGCTAACAGATTAGATTTAAAAGCATGATCTAATACTTGGATAACTAAAGACCAAAAGTCAAGTTGAGGAATTGCTTGAAAGTTCAAGGAATTGCTTGAAAAATGATGAATTAATTCTCTCATATGCTCTTAGTTAAGCATAAGCATTCTGTAAAGGAAAGAATTTATTATTTTTACAGAATGGCAGTGAATAAAATTTGTGAAGCTTCATATCTGTGTATCTACAGAGACTGTCAGAGAGAGGAAAGAGGGGAAAGGGAAGGAGAAAGCAGTTAGCAAAGAAGTCACAAAAGCTGGGAAACGGGAGAAGAGAGAAAGAACAATGGGGAAAAGAGGGTGTCTTTGAGTGGTACCTATTTGAATGCTTGTCTAAGGAATGCCTAAGGAAAGCTGGCCACGGTGATTGTATAGGACCTGATGTCTTGAACTGGATGTGGTTACATGTGTTTACTTCGTGAAAATTCATCCAGCTGTGCGCTGAAGATAATTTCCCTTTTCTGTGTATGTATTATATAGTACTTCAGTAAGGCTTAAAAAAACAAAAAGAAAAGAAAGGAAAAGAAACCACCACTGTATGTAGATTAGAGTAGTTGTATTATACATGAACTATTATTTTCCTGAATTGCTCAAAAAAGCTTACTGTAAGTATTTCAAAACAAACATCACTCATCCAAATTGGTCAATGTTGCTAAATTGTTACAATCAATAGTTATGACTACCAGGAAGGTTCTGTCCACATGAAAAACATTCTTGAGATCTTGCTTTCTCTTTCTCCTTTGTTTAGATGCATCCTGAGTGTAGAGCCTTATTGAATGGTTGATAGCCCAGGGCCAAGAAACAGGAATAGTGAGCTTCGCCTCAGCTTCCGGCCCTGGCTCTGATTAAGGAGATAGCCCAAGGGTAGTAGACACCTTTGCAAGCTTTTACTCTGTAAAACTCTATACGTGCTCATTCATTGATATAATCAACAACTCAGCAACAAGTGGTGCATTTGAGGAGCCTGGTATCTGGTGGTCTCTCCGTAAATGTTAGTGCTTTTCTTTAAAATCATTTCCTCAGGATATCTGCCTTTTAGTAAGTAGTCTTCAGTCTGAGAAAGGATCCTTGAAGTTTTGAACATACATCTTCTGCATATTCCTGAGGCTCAAACTCACCCTTTCCTCATTCCTGTATGAGCCACACCCAGGATCAGGGAGGGAGAAAAGAATAGGGAGGGTTTGTGAAGGTTAGTTGGGCATTACCTAGTGATAAAAATAATATAGAGTTTTTACATTTTGGCTCATCAAGATGTCCTTTATGCAGAACTTATCCGATGGTCACTACACAGTATTAGAATCATAAATCTTTAGAGCTAGAAGGGAACTTTGAGGTCATATAATCCAAACCCCGTTTCCAACCCTCTCACCTTCACCATTTTACTTTTTTGTTTGTTTTTGTTTTTTTAGAATGTACCATATTTTTACTGTAACATTCATCATTTCAAAGTTGAAGAAGCTGAGTTAAGATCAGGAATGGATTTTTAATTTTATTGAATGCTTTTGGCATTCAGTAATGCCAAGCATAAAGCTTTTCTCCTTAATCTGTTAGTGTAATACATGAATATATTTCCTAATGCTCAATCACCTTGTATTCTTAGGATAAGCTCTATTTGGTAATACTGTTTTATTAATATATTCCTATATTAGCACAGAGGACACACTGGTCCATTTATCTTTTCTTCATTTCTAATAGAGTCACATTTTTTTCTAGTTATCTATCCATTCTCAGTGCAGCCAGGTGCCTCAGGGAAGTTGACCTCACCGCTAGCTTCAGGTATAGTCCTGACTGATCCCAGCTAAGAGTAGTAACATCACCAGGGAATTTGTCAGAAATACGGATTATCAGAACCCATGCTAGGCCTACTGAATCAGAAACTCTTGGGATGGGGCCCAGGAATCCTGCAGGAGGTGCTGATGGTCTGGTCTAAAATAATTCCATTCCATTGATTAGGATTGGTTCAGTTATGGGTGTGTAATTCAACTCTTGCTAATGAGACATGACAACTGCTGGGGGAGCCTCTGGGAAAAGTGTCCTTGATCCCAAATGGAAATCTAAGAATCAGTTTTTCATCTTCCCCTGGAAATTGTGCCTGAATGCTTGGAAGTATCGCAGTCATGCTGCTGTCAAAACCAGCAATGACATAACACTGAGAATGGACGAACAGAAAGATGGAAAGGATGTGGATTCTTAATACCGTCGAACCACAGCCCATCCTAAAACTTATCCTACCTCTAGAGTTCCTGTTGAATCCAGAACTATACTTATTTTTAAAGATAATTGGAGTCAGGGTTTCTGTTACTTGCTGTCAAAATCAATGTTAA
>NW_012151507.1:6573460-6574516 GCF_000956105.1 Propithecus coquereli | reverse complement strand
AAAGTTAAAAAACTTTAAAAGTTTATAAAGTAAAAAAGTTACAGTAAGCTAAGGTTAATTTATTATTGAAGAAAGAAATTTTTAAAAATAAATTTACTCTAGCCTAAGTGTGCTGTAATGTCCTAGGCTTTCACATTCACTCACCACTGACTTACCCAGAGCAACTTCCGATCCCGCAAGCTCCATTCATGGTAAAGGACCTATAGAGGTGTACCGTTTTTTATCTTTTATATGGTGTTTTGACTGTGTCTTTTCTATGTTTAAATACATAAATACCATTGTGTTGCAGTTACCTACAGTATTGAATATAGTAACATATTACACAGGTAGGTTTGTAGCCTAGAAGCAATAGGCTATACCGTAGAGCCTAGGTGTGTAGGAGGCTGTATCATCCAGGTTTGTGCAAGGACACTCTATGATGTTCACACACTCATGAAATCGCATGAGGATGCATTTCTCAGAACTTATCCCTGTTGTTAAGGGCTGTAATTGTAACTAGGTAAAAATCCTTATGCATGCAGGAGGAGACATATAAAACTCGAAATTAACGTTAGGATGGTGGGATTGTGCTTTTTAAAAAAAATCTTATAAACTGTCTTGTTAGATTTGATTGTCTTTTCAGAAAAAAAAAAAAAAGGCTGGAGCACAGGAAACGTACATACCGAAACACACCCATTAAGGCAGTGCCATTAACCTGCTGTGTGAATGGGGCTGATAATCTCTCCACTGCTCTTCTTTGTCACATTTAATGTGGCCAAGCTGCCCTATTACATTAATATCTAGTACAGGACTTCTACAATCTGGAGAGAAGTCAAAGTAGGAAATATGGGACTAAAAATGAAAAACGACAGCTTTTAAAATCCTAGAATAAGGAATCTCAGAGGGGCTTTGGAGTAGCAAATTCTGACACTTCTTTTCCCAGATAAAACACTCTGAAAGTTTACTGTTTACTCATTCCACCAAGAATAATTTTTAGGGAAAATTTTTGTCCATAAATTGCTAACAGATTAGATTTAAAAGCATGATCTAATACTTGGATAACTAAAGACCAAAAGT
>NW_012151507.1:6561960-6569895 GCF_000956105.1 Propithecus coquereli | reverse complement strand
TTTGGTTGTCTGATTAATTTCTTTCTAATTTTAGTAGAGACGGGGTCTCGCTCTTGCTCAGGCTGGTCTCGAACTCCTGAACTCAAACAATCCGCCCGCCTCAGCCTCCCAGAGAGCTAGGATTACAGGCGTGAGCCACCACGCCCGGCCTAGAAACCTGTTTTATAATGTCCATTTCTTATTTTATTACAATGTGATCTGTACTTTTGGGTATTTGAGATTTTATATGTGACCTAGTCTTCGATAAATGTTTATTAGTGCCTCATGGCCATTTAAAAAGAGTGAGTTCTCTCTGAGTAAAGGGCACAGCAAATATTACCTATGTACAGCTGTTTCTCTGCCTGTCTGTTGATCTATCTGTGATGTTCACCCCTCCCCCAGTCTTCTTAAGCTTATTCAGCTCTTCCCTCTTTCTCCACTTTTTCTCCTGCTGTGTCATCAATCCCTGATTCTCCACTGGATCATTCTACTAGCAAACAAACATGCTCCAGTACAACTCTCTCCAGTAGAAATATAATGGGAGCCACGTATGTAATTTAAAATTTCAATCATTTGAGCTCAGGAGTTCGAGACCACCCTGAACAAGAGTGAGATGCCTGTCTCTACCAAAAAAAAAAAAAAAAAATTTTAAGGAGCCATGTTAAAAAAGTAAAACTACAGGTAAACTTAATTGCAATATATTTTGTTAAACCCAATATATATGAAATATTATCATTTCAACATGTAATCAATGTAAAATTTATTAATGAGATATATATATTTTTTCATATTAAGCCTTTGAAATCTGGTATGTAATTTATACTTACAGCATATCTAAATTTGCACTAGCTACATTTCAAGTGCTCAACAGCCACTTGTGGCTAGCGGCTACTGTATTGAGCAACTCAGTTTTAATATTTTTTCACATTTAAAAGTTCAATCTTGACCCAGCATTTCCTCCTGCTACCACTCCTCTGTCCGTCTTTCTCTTTTTGTCTTCCTCCATACGTTGAAACTCATCTTGTTAAATCTAATGGAAGCTTTTCTTTACTTTCAATGCATTTGGGTAAGATATGTGGCTGATTCAGAGAGAAGCATTTCTAGTAGAGGCTAAACAATTGAAAGTACATAATTCTGTTTGGAGGAGCTGAGAAGAAATGTCATTGGTGTTGCCTTTTTAATATAAAAGTAGACTTACTTAATATTTAAACAGAATATCTGATTTATTAAATATTTAAAACTATTTACAAGGTAAAATTATTTATATACCTTATTTTTTCCCCACTTACCCATTTATGCATTCAGTCAACAAGCATTTCTCCTCCCTTCCTGCAAGGTGCTGGTATAAGGCTTCAGTGAGCTTATAGTGTGATGCTCTTCTCCCTTACTTGTTTCTTCTATTTTCTCATTCCTTTGTCATTCCATTTTCTCCAAATAATTCTTCTTTTCCCTTTTTCTCTTACATTATTTAAATGTATAATGAAAATAATTAAGATTTGGCTAACCCAAGTTGGGAGGATATGGGGTTTGAGTAGTTTATAGCAATGGTGGGCTGCACTCCTGCATTTCACCTTTGCCACTGACAACACCTGCTTGCGAGACAGCTGGAGACATAGGCGTGGTGCAGAGGATGCTGGTGCCCTACTGAGAGCGGTTCCGTAACGTTGGACTTTAAGCTCTAGCCATCTGCCCTTTCAAAGTCTCCCTCTGTCCACCTCCAGCGTAAGTACAGCCCCTATTCCCTCTGAAACGATTTTAGTTTTAGGGGATTCTCTCAGTCCAGCTAACTTGCCCATTTGGAGTCTGGAAAATTTAGTTATACAGAGGTGTGGCACCCAAAAGAAAACAGTTGGGAATGGCTCCAGTAAGCATAGTCTGTGAAAACATAAAGGCGTGTGTTTACAATTAGCCTAGAATGGACTCCTGAGGGTTGGGGACTCTGGCTTTATGTTTTCTTGCGGCTGCCTACCACATGGTCTCTTTTACTTGCCCAATAAATCCGTTGTGCTTACTTAAAAAATATTTACTGATAGCAGTGAATAAAAACTATGAAGCTAGGCTGGGTATTTCAGTGGGTGGTGGACAAATTCTGTAATAAAAACCAATTAAGAGTGACTTTTCCACCTTCCTTTCTAAGCTGGGGTTTGTTTTTATATTTCAGCCTTTGTTCCTAAACTGGAGCCAGAAACTGTGGATCAAAGGTGGAAACAACCACTGAAAACAAGATCAGAGATGAGAGCTGTACACAGCTCAAGCTTTTTCATGATAAGTGAAGACGTAACTTTTGGGTTATAGTGGCCCATACTCAGTCTCTGCAGTGAGTAGTGACTCCCTAGAACAGGGAACCTGGGCTCCGTGCCAGTGTTATGCTCAGAGACCTGCTGCCACTTCCAGGGCACTGGAACACGCTGAAATTTGACCTTAGGTATGGGTCTAGTGGCAATAAGAAGCCTTTGGGGTAGTTTTTGAGGAGAGTGGGCATCTTCTCTTTTGTGAGGCATTTGCTCCAGGTGAGGTAGTTTACAGGGTTTTTGATGGGGAGGAAAAGAAGACTTTTCAGACACAAGATACTTTTTTTTCTAGAAGTTTACTAGCTTTAGATTTTTTTGTTTAAGTCTGTAATTCATTTGAGTTAATTTTGTATAAGGTGTGAAGTTATTGGTCAGGTTTATCTTTCGTATCTATCTATCTACATAAATATGCGTGCATTTATTTGCATCTGAATGTCCAAATGTGCCAGCACCATTTGTTAAAAATACCATAATTTTTCCATTGAATTCCTTTTGTACCTTTGTAGAAAATCAATTGACCGTAAATAGGAGAGTTTGTTTCTGGACTCTCAATTCTGTTTCATTGATGTATATTTCTGTTTGCCAATACCACACTGTCTTGACTACTATAAAGTCTTGAAATTAGGTAGTGTGAGACTTCTATTGTTGGTTTTTTTTTTTTTCCTTTTCTTTCAGCTATTCTGGTTCCTTTGGCATTCCATATAATATTTTAAGTCAGCTTGTCTGATCCACAAAAAATCCTGCTGGAATTTTGATTGCATTGACTCTATAGATTCATCTGGGGGAGAACTGACACTTTACCAATATAGAATCTTCAAATCCATGAATGCTGTATGTTTCTATATGTATTTAGCTCTTCTTTGATTTCTTTCATCAGTCTTTTATATTGAGCAAACAGATTATGCATGTATTTTATCAAGCTTATACCTAAATACTTCCCTTATTTTTGGTGCTATTACAAATGATATATCTGTATTTTTTAATTTCAAATTTCAATTGCCCATTGCTGGGGGAATATGATTGACTTTTGTATATTGACTTGTATATATCCTGCTACCTTGCTCTAACTCACTTATTAGTTTTAGGAGCTTTTTGCAGATTCTTTGAAATTTTCTGCGTAGGCAATCATGTTATCTATGGATAAAGATATTTTTGTTTTTTCCCTTTCAATATACATGTCCTTTACTTCTTTTTAATTGCCTTATTACACTGAGTAGGACTTTCAATTCATTGTTAAATAGGAATGGTAAGAGAAGGAAACCTCTTGTTCCCAATCTTGTAGGGAAAGAATTTAATCTTTCATCATTAAGTATGAAGTTAGCCGTTGGTTTTTCATAGATGCCTTTTATTAAGTTAAGAAAGTTCCCTTCAGTTTCTTGTTTGCTGAGGGTTTTCTTTTTTAATCATGAATGGATATTGAATTTGTTTTAATGCTTTTTCTCCATCCCGTAAGATACTCATGTGGTTATTCTTCTTTAAACTGTTGATATGGTGAATTGCACTGATTGCTTTTCAAATGTTGAATGAGCCTGACATTCTTAGGGTGGAACCCACTTGGTCATGACATATTATCCTTTTAATATATTATTGGATTCAATTTGCTAATATTTTGTAAGATTTTTGTATCTATGTTTACGAGAGATATTGGTTGGAAATTTTCTTAATTGTGATGCCTTTGTTTTATTGGGTAATGCTCACCTCATAAAATGAGTTGAGAAGTCCCTGCCTTTTCTTTATCCGGAAGAGATAGCATAGAATTGTTATTTCTTACATCAATGTTTGGCAGATCATTGAAATCATCTGGGCCTTGTGTATTCTTTTTTGGAAGGCATTAAACTACAAATTCTGCTTTTAAAAAATATATATAGGAAATAAATAGATTTCCTTAATATAAATTTATCTTTTTCTTTATGAATGAATTTGGTAGTTTGTTTTTAAAAAATTGGCCCATTTAATCTACATTGTCGAATTGATAAACACAGAGTTTTTCATAGTACTATTCTCTTGTTATCTTTTTAATTAATGTGGGGTCAGTAGTTTTGTGCCTTCTTTCATTCCTGATGTTGGGGATTTGTATCCTATTTTACTTAATCATCCTGTCTAGAGGTTTACTTATTGTGCTGAACTTTTCAGAAAACTAGCTTTTGGTTTCATTAATTTTCTCTATTGTTTTTCTATTTTCAATTTGATTTCTGCTCTTAGTCATTTCCTTCCTTCTGCTTGTTTTGTTTTTATTTTGTTCTTCTTTTTCTAGTTTTTTAGGGTGCAGACTTACATCATTGATTTGAGATGTTCTTATTTTTCAGTATAAGCATTTAGTGCTATAAATTTCCCTGAATCACTGCTTTAAATACCGTTCACAAATTTCGTTATGTTGTATTTTCATTTTCATTTATTTTTTTCTAATTTCCTTTGTGACTCCCTTTGACCCATGGGGAATTTAGAAGTCTGTTGGTTTCCAAATATTTTGAGATTTACTAGATATCTTTCTTTTATTAATTTTTAATTTAATTCCATTATGGTCTAATAATACTTTGTATGATTTCAATTATTCTAAATTTGTGAAGGTTTGTTTTATGACCCAGACTATGGTCTATCATTGTGAATATTCCATGTATACTTGAAAAAAATTGTTTTCTGCTCTTGTTGGGTAGAGTAACCTATAAAGGTAAATTATGTCAACTGGTTATAATGTTCAGGTCTCATATATTGGTACTGATTTTCTGCCTACTTCTATCAATTACTGTGAGAGGACTGTTGAATTCTTCAACTATGATTGTGGATTTGTCTAGTTGTCATTTCAGTTCTATCTGTTTCTGTCTTAAGTTTTTGGACTTCTCTTATTAGGTACATACATTTAAGATTGTTACGTTTTTCTTGATGAATTGACCCTTTTCTCATTATGTAATATCTTTCTTTATCCCTGGTAAAATTCCTTGTTTTGAAGTCTACTTTGTCTGATATTCATACAGCTACTTCCTTTTTCTTTTGTTTAGTGTTTGTATGCTATCTCTCTTCTATCTTACTGCTTCTAACTCATCTATATGTTTATTCTTAAGGTAGATTTCTTGCAGATAGTTGTCTTATTTATTTTTAATCCAGTCTGACAATCTGTGTTTTAATTGGTGTGCTTAGACTATTGACATTTAATATAATTATTGATGTGCTTGGATTTATTTTATTATTTATTTTCTAGTTGTCCTCCCTGTTCTAACTTTCCATTGGTCTCTCACTATGTTCACCGATTCTTTTCTTGCTTTTCTTCTTTATTTTGCTGTTGAGCCCATCAATTGAATATTTAATTTCAGACAGTGTAATTTTTTCACTTCTAAGATTTCCATTTGGTTCATTAAAACAAATTTAAGACAGACTTTATTTTTTACAACAGTTTTAGGGTCACAGCAAAATTGAATGGAAAGTACAAAGAGTTCCCATATACCCCCTCTCCCTACACACATACAACCTTCCCCACTATCAATGTCTGACACAAGAGTGGTACTTTTGTTACAATCAATAAACCTACATTGACACATCATCATCACCCAAATTCCATAATTTACATTAGAGTTCACTTTTGGTGTTGGACATTCTATGTGTTTAGACAAATGTATAATGACATGTATCAACCATTATGTTAATAGTATTGTACAGAACAGTTTCACTGCTCTAAAAATCCTCTGTATTCCTCCTATTTATCCCTCCCTTCTTGCTAGGCCCTGGCAACTACTGATCTTTTTACTGTTTCCATAGTTTTACCTTTTCCAGAATATCCTATAGTAGGAATCATACAGTATCTAACCTTTTCAGATTGGCTTCTTTCATTTAGTAATGTGTGTCTAAGTTTCCTCCATGTGTTTTCATGGCTTGATAACTCATTTCCTTTTAGCACTGAGTAGTTGTCTGGATGTACCACAGTTTATTTATCCATTCCTCTACTGAAGGACATCTTGATCGCTTCTGAATTTTCGCAATTATGAATAAAGCTGCTGTAAACACCCATGTGCGGGTTTGTGTGGACAGACATTTTTATTATAACTCACTTGAGGAAATGCCAAGAAATGTGATTGCTGGATTGTGTGTTAAGGGCATGCTTACTTTTGTAAGATGGTTCTTTTTTATAGTTTCTATTTCTCTGTCCGTAATTTCTGTTTTTTCCCTTTGTTTAAGGGAATACTCTTTGTTTAAGAGTATTTATCTTTACTTTGTGTAGCATAGTTATAATAGCTGTTTTAAAATATGTGTCTGATTATTCTAACATCTTGATCATCTCAGTGGTGGCATTTATTGATTGCCTTTCCTATGCACATTTTCAACTTTTCTTGGTTCTTTATGTGTTGAGTAATTTTAGATTGCATCCTGCACATCTTGAATATTTCATTAAAA
Organism: Propithecus coquereli; assembly: GCF_000956105.1. Taxonomy (NCBI): domain Eukaryota; kingdom Metazoa; phylum Chordata; class Mammalia; order Primates; family Indriidae; genus Propithecus; species Propithecus coquereli. Next base: position 6,563,242 of record NW_012151507.1, on the reverse strand, counting down.
TTGTTCCCATTAAAATCTTCCAGGGAATCTTTAATTGTTTGATTGTTATAGCAGGTAGTCATCTTGGTTTTGTTCAGACTGTCTGTATTCTGTGGGTGACAGTTCCAGTGTCATTCCCAGCTTTTTGGAACCTTTACTAGGCTGCTTTGAGTATGTTCAGGCTTGAGCTTGGGCCTTTAATTCTCTTCTCTCTAGGATTCCCCTATAGCCACCCACCTGCATGGTCCCCTATTCCTTGTCCGTTGTCCAGATAGACTGAGATTCTTTTGGAGTTTTAGCTGCCTGTACTACAACCAGGTCCTGTGACCAGAACCACTTTTAGTGATATGTGGAGAGAGAAAAAAGAGAGAGAAAATTTACCTAGTGATTTACTCCAATACTCTTTGGACCACAGAAGCCCTTTTCTGTTTGTTTAACCAGAAAGGCAAGGTTTCTATTGGGATTTTATTTCATTTTTTAAAAAATTTTTAATTTTTGTTTTGTTTTGTTGAGATTGAGTCTCGCTCTGTCATCTGGGCTAGAGTGCTGTGGTGTTAGCCTAGCTCACAGCAACCTCAAACTCTTGGGCTCAAGCGATCCTCTTGCCTCAGCCTCCCAAGTAAGTGGGACTACAGGTGGGCACCACGATGCCTGGTTAATTTTCCTATTTTTAGTAGAGAACTGGTCTCACTCTTGCTCAGGCTGGTCTTGAACTCCTGAGCTCAAGCGATCCTCGTGCCTTGGCCTCCCAGAGTGCTAGGATTATAGGCATGGGCCACCATGCCCGGCCTCTGTTGGGATTTTAGTTGACCAGGCCACTTGCCACCCTGGCTCTTCTGGGTTCCCACCTTTGGCAAGGTGAGTGAGGGAAAGGGGGAGGGAATTTCTTTAAAGGGCCCCTTTTCCCAGATTTGTTTTTAGACAGAAGGAATTTATCTTGAAGTATTAGCTGTCTGTAGCACCACCATTTGCAGCTCCATTGTGTGACTGCCCTGGGTTCAAGGCTCTGAGAAACAAGAGGATATAAAATGAGAAATTCACCTCTGTACAAATTGCTGTTTCAGTTTTTGATGCCTCTTCCTAATCTGACTGCATTTCTTTACTTTTCACAATCCTTAGGTAGTTGCTGTTTGTATTTTGCCCGGCGTTTTTAGTTGTAATCAGCAGAAGAGATAGGCTTTAGTGAGCTCACTCTTGACTGCTTTCTTTTGCATTCTTTTTTCAATTTCATCTCCACTGACTCTCCCAAGATACAATGACTGCTGCCTGTCCTAGTCTTTTTATTCTATGAACTAAAAACCAC
>NW_012151507.1:6539104-6560715 GCF_000956105.1 Propithecus coquereli | reverse complement strand
AAAAAAAAATTAGCTGGGCATGGTGGTGCATGCCTGTAGTCCTGGCTACTCAGGAGGCTGAGACAGGTGGTTTGCTAGAGCCCAGGAGTTTGAGGCTGCTGTGAGCTAGGCTGATGCCATGGCACTCTAGACCAGGTGACTGAACAAGACTCTGTCTCAAAAAAAAAAAAAAAAAAGAGGTACTTCCTCCTAGACCGGCCAAACCTGCGCCGAAACCCCAGAAGGGGAGGCGCTTGTCCGGGGTGGCCAAGATGAGCGTGGAGGCTGTGCAGAGGCCGGCGCCGGTGGCCCTTGGGGACCGAGGGAGGCGGGGAGGGAAGCGGGTAGCGAGGCGTGTGCGCCCTGCCGCCCCCTGCGGCCGGGAACTCAGCTCTAACATCTCTCTGGAGTCTCCCTGGCCTGGAGGGGTCTGTTCAGTTGTTCGGGGGCTTAGGGTTTTGTTTTTATTTCTGAGACAGAACTCTGGCAGGACCCCCATTGGCGGTGCTGTTGCTCCAGCGGGCCGGTTCATAATAAATCCCTGTGTTGACCTGTGACGTTCATACTTTATGTGCCCTTTTTATTGATAATACCAGCCAGCTGACAAGATTAACAGTCATTCATTGTATCATTTAAATGGTGCCAGGTGTTTGGAAAGCAACTTGGCGATGCACTTTAAGAGCAATAAAAATACTGCTGCAAAAAGAAAAAAAAATTTCCCAACAGCCTGACCATCCAAAGGTAAATACTCAATGTTACGTATGTGACCTTGAGTGAAATTTTAAAATTTAAGTTAGAAAACTATATATTATTCAATTCTTTGTAGGAAAAAACAGAAAATGTAAATAATCAAAAAGAAAAAAAAATCACCCGTGATCCTACCACCCAGAAGTGAACACTTGGTTGAATTCAGAGGCTGTGCCCACACGGGTGACCGCGCAGGCTGCGTGGCTGGTTAGGGTGGGGAATCGGTGAGCCTGAACCGGACCGCAGCCTTTCTGTGTTGGAGGCAGGGCTTGGGTGGCACGGGTGTTGATATGCAAAGGTTGATTTGCACAAAGGGTTTTGATTTTGGTATTTGGACAGGCTTGAGATGGGAACTCCTGGTGTACAAAATTTAGGGAACGGAAAGAAGTGGTACTGGTGTGTTAGGTGCCTTCCTGGCCCTTTTACTTTTGCTTTCCCAAAGAGCCCACCCTGTCCTGTGGACTAGCTCTCAGGCCTGTGGAGACAGAGCCTATGGGCAAAAGGCTTAGGTGACAAAGGAAACGAGGCGGGAAGGCGCTTTCTTCACGTTTCAGTGAGGACCCAGCAGGGCTGCAGTTCAGCCAGCGCTGAAGTTTTCGGGGTGCATTTTGCAGTGAGCAGCTTTGTGGCTTCGGGGAGTCCCGGGAGACAATGCCTTGTGCTGGGAACCAGCATCCCACCAGTAACTGCGATGGGGTGTGGCAAGAGGGAAGAGGGGGCCAAAGTGAAGTGACATGACAGCGTAAATAATGAGCAAGTTACTAGAAGTAACCTGTGGAGAATCCAAAAAAGAGCTAGTAGTGATTTTATAGGGGGAGGCCGGGGCCAAGAGTCTGAGGGTGTGTGTATATGTACATATGTACATGTGCATCTGTATCTGTACCTACGTCTGTCTTCAAAAATGGGATATTTCCACACGTACTATTCTATAATCTTCTCTTCCTTTAATAATACATCTTAAACATCTTATATGAAATATACGAATATTTTATCATATTAATGGCTGCATTATATTTCATTGCATGCATGAGTATTCCATTGTAATCATTGTATACATGTATACAAGTACCATAATTTATCTAACCATTATCTATCTTTAGGTTTTTTTCAAGCTATTATTAATTCATTTATTATTAGCAGCTCATCTTATTAAAATAATAATGCATTTTTCTCTGTTAAAAAAACAACACTGTTCTGGCTCCTCATGCTTTCAGCCTTAGAATCCTGTTCGGTGCCATTTAAAAATTTTTAAACTATTTCTGCTCGTCTTTTCTGTATACCATGTTAAATGTGTTCTCAACTTGATTTCCACAGCCACTGGTGCGGCTCCAAAGGGAAAAGGCAAAACGGACCCTAATTAGTGATCAGATATTGCTCACTTTCTTCTCTGCCCATCTCAAGGCCCGGAAAGGGTCTGATAGGCTTACATACTCCAAAATATAAACTTCGTAAACTGAGTGGATCGGATTTCCCAGGGACATTCTCATTTTAAAGGCAACAAAGAAGTTTTAGAACCAAATGACTGAAATTCTTAGGTATGTGGGAGCACTGTTTTGTTTTGTTTTTGGGGGTAGGAGGGTTTGGGGAGTGGGGACACTTAGATACCCATCAGGACATGGGTTTCTTTTCCTGAATGAAAGGCTGATCCCGGCGCTCCTGGTCTGTGCAGTGCAAACGCTCGCTGTCTTACGTAACAGTGGACTCGCTGTGCAGCTGATCCTGACTCAGCACTCAGTGATGTCACAGTGGTAGCTTGAAACCAGTCATGGCGAGGGTGAGAGCATTTACACTATAGAAATCAGCAAATACGATGAATCAGAGGTTTTACTGCTCCTCACCACCCCGGACCCGGTTGTTAAACATTGCCAGCACGGCACTGGTGTCTCATTTCTCTGTTTACCAGGCTGCTGCACAAAATTCACTCTCCAGCCCGACTTTGGAGCAATTGGGAACTTGAGCCATTGGATTTACCTTCTCGGGGCTGCTTCATGCGGCAGATGGGTAGGACCCGTTTCAGCGAACCTGGTGCCAACTCACCAGTCCCCTCTTGGGGATGGGGATTTGGTTTTTGCCTTGCCCTTTACCCCAGACAGTTAATCGTACATTCCACAGGTGGAGGTAAAAAGTAACCACGCTTATCTACACCCGGGGGAACATCATGAGCACACGTAGGCACAAACACACATCCTTATACACCCATGCATAAAAACTGAATTTTATTTTATAGTGAAAATGAAAACTGAGAGTTCTCAAAATAAGTAATCACAGTTTATTTTTGGACTTAGTTTTATAGCTTTTAATGGCAAGGAGGGGGAGTATAAGGAAGGGGAGAAAATGAGACTGAGGTGAAGGAAGCAGGTGGGGAGGAGAAGTCTGGAGAGGGTGGGTAGGAGAAAATGGTGGACGGTGGAATGAAAGGCGAGGACCCTCTGGGATTCAGAGTGAGTGCGGCGGGTGGAGTGAAATGCTCTGGTCTCTCCTGGGCAAAGGGCACGGGAGGAGGTTACCCAGCTCTGACCAGCGCTCTAGGGATTTAGCAACAATCGTATTCTGAGAGAAGCGTTTATTTTTATTTTCCATCTTTAGTGTTTAATTTTGACAATCAGGATATTTTCTCATGGGATTTTGAACATCGTCACCTTGTGATGAAATTACTTAGAATTACAGATTTCATAATTAGATAAGATTAGTAATTTTGTAATTAATATTAGATTATATAAATACATGTAGCCTGTATTTTGCTTTGATGGATTTTGAACCTGACAGATGGCATTATTTTTAGGAGAGAATTAGAATGCCTCATTTCACAATGTCTAGAGATTGCATCCAAAGACAACGTTTATTTAAAAATAAATCTATTTTTAGTCTCTTTAGAAGCTAGTATGAGGAGCACGTGATGCGAGCAAATAAAGTAAGAAAAGGTACTTCAACTGGAGGCTTCACTAGTTTATTTATTTAACTGTTTTGAACAACGTGCTTGGTTCTCACTTGAATAAGAAAGGGAATGGGGCCCTGTCGTCCACTAGGATGGAAATCACATCCTGGTTTGAAGTTTCTGCTGTCAGACAATGCACTCTCCTGTGGTGTGGAAGAACAGCATCACCTCAAGCCAGGTGGAATTAGAATGGACAGAGCTGTGTTTCTTGTCCAGGAGGAGGGAAGCTTTGATTAATTGTTTGCAGGCTATGCGTTTGGTGGTGGCAACAGAGGAAGGGTTGTGGTCACAAGGAAACCTGCGGAGTCATTCAGCAGCTTTTCTAGTTGGCTTGGACAGCCTGTGTCCCTGGTATCATGAACTGGCACCTACAGCAATGCTCGGTGGTATTTAACTTCTCATCACAAACAACTTTATTCTTTCCTTCTATAGTTCCTTCCTTCCTGACTTCTCTGAGGGATGGTAGGATGTGGCCACAGGCTGTCTCTCGGGGCATTGAAGAGCGATGCCCACGGCAGCATCCACGTCCTGAGGACACAGGGTGTGGAAGAGTCAGTCTAATGGAGGCGCTGGCCCGCTTAGCGCCTGCCACAGGCCGTCAAGGCGAGGCTGCCGGTGTGGTACCATAAGGAAGGTAGCTGTGCTCAGCAGTGGCGGAGTCTAATTTTAGGGTGTTAGGGGGTTCTGGAGAAGAGCAGTGTTGTGTGCTGAGTCATTAGGAATCGAACAGGGTAGGTAGAAAATGGCAGAACAGAGGAAAGAAACAAGAGGATGCAAGACTGATCATGGAATAACTGGAGCAAGAAGTTTTGCTGGCTGTAACGATGCAAGACATTTGCATGACATCATGTTGTTGATTAGGAAGGAGGCTCTTTGTTCTGAAATGTCTTCATCAGTGAAAGTCAAGGAGATGAGCTCGGTGGGGACACAGTGAACTGTCTACTCCTCCGCATTGACTCAGTACTGGATCTGCAGAACTCAGCTCCGCCTCCGCTAACAGCTCCTGGCTGTCAGCCTACGGAGCCCTCCTCTGTCTCCACGTGCGTGAGTGTAGAGCTACAATACACTCAGCGTGTACTGACGGGGTGGGACAGTCTCAAATTGTTTTATGGATGCAATTTAGGTCAGGGATTGTGCTCTCTATTTCTCTTGAACCCTGATTTATTTATCACATAGTAGGTGCATGAAAATACATGCTAAGTGAAAATAGATAGTGCAGAGAGCTCTGAACTTGGAGGCAGATGACCTGGACTTTGATTCGGTTTTACACTTGTTACACACGAGCTGGGAGAAGACACTGACATTTTCAGCTGTCTCATTTCTACCCAGAGAATAGTGATCTCTGCTCTGCCTACTTCGTCAGGTTAACGTGAGAATTCATGAAAATGTAAACCTTTTTTTGTGAGCTGTGACTACTGTAGAAATGTAGCACGCACTTCCCTTAGGTCTTTATTCACTTGTCACCTGCACAGTGAGAACTTCCCCGGTCTTAGCTGGGTCTAGACTTGGGGAAGTGAGAGAGCCCAGGCTCGCCGCAAGCCTGGGCCTGCCCCTGCATGTGGTTACCCTGGTCTGCACACGAGCTCCTTACAGAGGCTTGACTGTTTTCCTAAATACGGATTTTTATTATAGGCATTTAGAAGTCTACACTGCAGAGATGGTACAATATTGATCTCTGTTGTCTATAGGGTTTGGGTGGGCTACTTCTTCTCTCGTTTATTTATTCAGCAAGTTATGTTAGATGCTGGAGAATCACTGAAGAAGAAAAATTAAAAAAAAAAAAGGCTTACAGTCCAGTGAGGGAGCCAGAGCACAAGCAAGTGGACAGAAAAACACATGATTGTAAGTTGTGATAAGTGCGAGGAAGGAGACGGATCGGTGCTGCGGGGAGGGTAAGGTTGGAGGGAGACGCTCTCGGAGCAGGTGGAGGCCCGTATTAGCAGAGGCCCGAGGAGGAAACGAGCCAGCCATGCAGAGAGCTGTGGGAACATTCTGGGCAGAGGGAACAGGATGTGGGACGGCCATGAGGCCAAAGGAGTCTTCTAGTGAAGAACCGAAAGGTGGCAGGTGGGGCTGGAGTCTAGGGAGAGAGGCAGAGAATGGCCCAGGTGAGTCAGGGCTGGGCTGCTCATGAGTGAGTGAAAACTGCGGCGTGTGTAGTTTTAAATCACATCATTGTCTGAGTCCAGGACACTCTCTGTCTCAAAGTCAAACTCAAAATATTTCCTCTGATGCTCACACCAAAACCTGGGAGATACCCTTGTCTCTCCCCTCTTCCTAACTGCCGCTCCTCATATCCGATGCGTCAGCAAAGCCTACGTCCATCTCTAAATATCTTTTCCAATCCATTCACTTCCCTTCACCTCCGCTGCCACCGTCCTAGGTCATGACCTTGCTCTTGCTGCCTGGGCTACTGTAGAAGCCTTCTGGGCAGTAAACAGTGTGCAGGTAAGGTGGGGGGAAGATCGGCCTCGGCCTCCTAGCATTCTCAAGTTTCCTTGGTGTAAATACTCACACCGTGGCCTCTCCCCGCCTGCCATCATGATACTGCTAAAGGTGGCATTAGGAAGACGTGCACAAGAGCACACCACTGCCTAGGTGTTCCTGCTGCCTTCTTGCAGCCCTCCGAGAGTAATCTTTTAAATTCTCAACTCTGGTCATGCCCCTAACCTCTTCCACGCCTTCCTCCTGGGGTTTGGCTTTGTCATGACCTGGGTAGAGCCATCTTACAAGGAGAGCCCAGCCCTCTCCTGGGTTCTTGTCAAGAATTTTGGGCCGAAACCTGAATCCATACCCAAATCTCAGTCCTGAGTCTTCAACCGAGTGACCTCAGCAACATCTGAGGTGGCAGATTAGCTCCTTTAGTTTGATAGAGGACTTTGAACCCTGGGAAGCAAAGGAATGATGAAGGAAAACAACCCCATGCTATTAATATTTTGTACTAAATTAGGAATAAGTTGGTGATCTTTGTGGTAATGTATGCCTTGTTAATTATCTAAGATGTTTGAAAAGTTTTTTATTATGATCAAATACATTTATAATTTTAATTTAAAATGTTTCTGAGTGTTTCATATTAGACTTATGATTTTAATTTGAAATATATCACCAGGTTTGTGTAGGTACATTTTATGATGTTTGTGCAGTGATGAAATTGCTTCAGGATGAATTTCTTTAAGAGACTTATGATTTTAATTTGAAATATATAAAAAGTATTACATTTATAAGCAGTGATTACATGTTTAAAATACCTGATTGGTCCCATTTATGTTCAATTTTTTTTAGATTTGCAGGAGTTGCTGAAATGCTTTGACAATTTTCTGCTTCTTAGACTGCCCTGTCTGGAGGTGGAAGGGGTGGAGATGATAAGATACATTAAATTTATAGATACAATTTTAAATGTTTAAAGACTAATCAAAGAACAAATAAAAAGAATTCTTATTTTTATACCAACATTATTGAATCTATAAGTAGAATAACAGTAATCTTAATTCGAACCTAAATGCTTTTAAAACTAGGTTTTAATTTTTTTAATCAGGATTTCACTTAAAGGCTTTTTAAAACTGGGTTTTAAAATTCACAACTTTAATTAGCTAAATATCACTTAAAAGACAGGACACTACCCGTGTTCCTTTCAATGTGCAAGAGCGTCTCTCCGACTTTAAAAGCTCAGTTATTGTCCCTCCGGATGCAGGGGAAACTTCTGGAAAGAAAAAAGGACAATGGTTACTGCTGGGCAGAAGGAAGAGTTGTTTTTTGTCGTATGATCTTTTATGCTGTTTGAATTTTTAAAATCTTGTCTGATTACTTTTTCAATGAGAAGCAAAATTAATTTAAAAAGTAACCTATGGAGGAGTTGGGATCTAAAGGCTAGAAGGAGAAAACCTCCTGATGAAACGGAAGGAGGTAGATAGATGAAAGCGGGCACCCGAGGGAGACTGAACAGGGATGGAATAAATTGTTTCATATAAAGAGTGCTGAAGTCCTGCAGATTGCACAAATGAATCTTTGAGCTAGTAAATCCTTTAATCATTCTACAAGTATTTCATCGATTCCACCCTATCTGCATGAAACACTTGTTCCCTCTCCCAGTCCTGACACTGCAAGGGTGGAAATGTAGTTAATGCTCCCACACACCCGCCTGGGCTGTGCTGTGTGTTGGTTCTTTATGGTGTTTAACACAAGTTGAAAATTTAAAAAGTGACAGGGACTGTCCTCACCCATCTGTATTTTGCTAGCATAATCTTTCAGTGCGTGACACATAGTAGGTGCTCAGTGAATGTCATTCCTCTTTTTCCTCCCTAGATGTGGTCCCTAAGTTCTTAAAGGCCCGAGGCTTAAGCTAATGTGTGTGTCTGCCCGGGAAAGTGCTCAGGCAGGAAGCATGTGCGGTTCAGAGGCAGGACATGACTTGAGAGGAGAAGATGGGTGTCCAGGTACTGCAAGGAGGTGCTCTCCTCCTCCTCAGCAGGAGAAGTAGAATGTTATAAGTTAAATCATAGGCTAATTAATAACCATTAATATGTGAACAGTGCTTTATAATTTACACTGCACATTCAAACAGAGTTTCTCATCTAGTTTTTGCAACAGTCCTGTGAGGTCACCCATTTTATAAGAGAGGAAACTGAAACTCATTTAAGTGATTTACCCATGGTCAAAGTGTCTGTGATGGTGCAAGGATCCCAGTCCAGGTTTTCAGACAGCAAATTTGATGTTCTTTATACGCCACCATATCTAATCTTGGGAGATGTTTTTCCTGCTCCTTAGCTTTGCTGTGTAGATGGTATGTTGCTGGAAATCTTGGCTCTGGTCTGCCAAACACACTGACATTCTCAAAGGGTCACATATTCCTTTGGTTGAGCAGCTTTTTTTTTTTTTTATAAGAAAGCCAAACTTGTAACTATAAATTAGTACTCTGTACCCTTGAGGAAGTGATCCTTCCAAGGGAATTGTAGTAACCCATTTTTACAGCTGGTGCTGGGTAAAATAACCTGTTTCTCTTTTTGCAGCCTTTCAGAGGACTCATAAAGGACATTAGCTGGCTGAGGTATTCACCATTCTTGAACTAAAATGTATCTTGTCCGATTTGCTAGTAAGAGGGCTTCAACTGTAATTGCTTAAATTCCATTCATAATGAGAACATTTTGTTACCCCACTGAAGAGTGTGTGCCAAGAAATTGTCCTTAAAAATTACTAAGTAAACCAAATGGCTTTGGCATAGAATAAGCTCCAAAAAGATTATGGCTGAGGTTCACTTGATAGCCAAATCAACCAACCCTTAAAATTCAAAACAAAACCCAGTCTTTACTTCATACCTTAAACATGAGGTATGAAACAAATAGAAGAACATATATATGAATAGAAGAAAATATACACAAATATTGTATGATCTTTGAATTGTAAGACTTCCTAAGTGTAAATGCCATTGAAGAAACCACAAGGAATATATTTGCAAGCATGGAAAAATGTTTAACTCTGTATGTTAGGAAATGTAATGAACAAAATTAAGAGGCAAATGGCATAGTGGGAAAAATACTTCTACCTGGTAAGTCAAAATGTGATTATTCTCAATATAGGAAATAGGCAAAAGATACAGTTCACAAAGAAACACAACTAGCCGATGAATATATGTGCAAGTATTCAACCTCACAAAAAGTCAAAAAAGTACACTTTAAGCCCACAGCGTGATACATTTTACCTGCTAAAACTGGCAGGGGAACATATTCAGTCTTATATGATGCTGGTAGAAGTGAAAATTTTCTGGAGATAATGTAGCAGCGTGCATTAAGAGTCATAAAAATGCTTGAGTTTAACAAATTTAACAAGAAACTTGCTGGACCTGTATGAAGAATGCCAACTTAAAATTTTTTTTTAATGTAGCAGTTTGCATTAAGAGTCATAAAAATGTTTGAGTTTAACAAGAAACTTGCTGGACCTGTTTGAAGAATGCCAACTTAAAAAAAAATTTTATGCATTTATGTTTACTGTGGGACATACCCTGTTCCTGTATGGAAAAATTCAATTTTGTAAATATATAAATTTTCCCAAAATTGATTTTTAAATTTAATGCAATTCCAATACAAAACTCTAGTAGGGTTTTATTCAGGAGTTGGAGGGGCTGATAGGAACTGACAATGTGATTTTTAATTTTTCCTTTATGTTCTTAGTAAAACATTTTCTTGAGGTGCAGAAAATTATATGATGGAAGAATAAATAGGAAAGAAAGCCAAGAAGATTTTAAGTAGGAACAATACGTAGGAAAGGTGTGCACAATGGGATATTAATATGTATTGTAAAGAGTTTAAAGATAAGGGTGATGTGAGTTGAAATATATAGACGGAACATAGTAGAGTGACCACATACAAACCCAAGCATGTGCGTGCGCCTGTAGTCCCGCGTACTTGAGAGGCCGAGGCAGGAGGATGGCTTGAGCCCAGGAGTTTGAGACCAGCCTGGGCAACATTCCATGGTGAGGTTCAGAGGTGCTAAAAGGTTAGGTAACATCCTCAGGTCACCAGGGAGTACTTGGCCAAGATCTAAACCCAACTCCAAACTTCATCAAAGATCAAAATCAGGTTACAGTCCTGGACATACTTTTTATTTCATGCTTCCTGAGATCATGGAATATTGTCAGTGGAGGATAGTGTGCAAGGTAATGAAACCACCCTTCATAAAATGAATAAAGGGCTGCAAGGTGGGAACTTTGGCAGGGACCTGAACTCTGCAAAGCTATAAACATAGTTAAAAAATAATCAGCCGTTGTTCCCTAGCCTGCTTTCCTATAATTACTTACTACTCAGGAGTCATGTAACTGATGGGTATAAGCTTTGTAGCTTTCCTAATGGCTTCTATAGAGAACATCACTATTGTAAAACCTAAGACTGGTCTTTGAGATATTTCCAGACTCTGCATTTAGGCCGACACCAACTGGACCAGTGGCCATGCTTAGGAACTGTCTCAGCAGGTCCTGTGACTCTCCACCTGGGGCTGACTCAGCGCAAGACAATTTCTGCTTCCCCACCCTGTGAGTTCCTCCCCAGCCAATCAGCAGATCCAATTTCCTAGCCCTTTGTCTGCCAAACTATCTTTAAAAACCCTGGCCCAAAATTTCTCCGGCAGATGGATTTGATGAAGTTCTTCTGTCTCCTCGCTCAGTGCCGTATGATATTAAACTCTTTGCTGCAACTCTGGTTGTCTCAGCCCATCGGCTTCCTTCTGCGCAGGGGCGGCATAAGCTGGTTGGGCGCTAACAGCAGTGCACGTGAAGACAGTTGTGCACCGGGAAATACTTTATTTAGAAAGCGGGAGTAATGGCAAAGGGAATCATTTTTGCAGCCAACCTTCCCCCTGAGGAGAAAGCTTAGTGGCTGGTTCACTTGGTTTACTAAAGGCAGATTAATCGACATTTTGCAGCTGAGGCCCATGAAGTCATAGGAGGCAGCGGTCTCTCTCTGCAGGCAGGAGGCCCCAGCAAGGCCCGAAGCCCAGCTCTCTGGCCACCGTCCTTTCCCGCCCAACGCGGCAGATCTCGTCCCGGTGTGCCGAGAGCGCCCCCTACTGCCCAGCGACTTCCTCGAGAGTGGAGCGTAAAGACCCTAACCTGGACCGGATCACGGACTTTTGAATTTCAAACCCAACCTAAAGGTTATTGTTTAAGGAAACTGACATATGTTCTTAACTAAATGATTGTATTGGAAGATATTCAGAATGCGCCAGAGAAAACTGGAGACTTAGCTACAGTGAGTCATTCACTTTAAGCCCCATAAGGAGAAAATATTAATTTAATAATACAAATAACATGCTCTTTAGCTCTCTGAAGGATGGCAATGAGGAAACAGGAAAAGAATGATCTAGCAATTACTGGCTGAACTACATTCTAAGAAATGTTAAGATAAAAGGTGAAAATGCAAAATTCTAATTTACCCCTTTGGAGTTATTCACACTACAGATGGATTCTTTGTTTTACGAAAGGCTTCCTCACAGGACTAGGCCTGACTACCGATTATTCTAATCCTCGCAGAGCTTTGAGGACGGGAATGGAAGGGGTTTGTGGGATACATGGGCACGGGGGAAGAGGGCATCATCTTGAGATTTCTCTAGGATTAAGTACGCAGCCTCTGAGTTACATCTGACCAAATTATATAAATGGTGGGATTGCCTGTCACTTAATACAACTATTTGTACGTACAAAGTATGACATTAATTCCTGCAGTGAAGAACTCTATAGTCTCTTCATACTAATGCGTCCGTTTAAATGGAATCCTACTTGCTATGCACACACTTTTTCAAAGGCTCTGTCAGGGAATTTGAATGCCAAGTTAATTCTTCTTAACAAGCAACAAGAAAGAAAGCAACTAAATTCAATGAAATCCCTGTTACATCCCTTCCCCCCATACTACTTTTTCTTTCCTTTGCTAAAAGAGTTCCCTCTGGCATCCCTTCTCCTAATGCACAGGACTATTTAATGTTTGTCATCTCAACTATATGAACAGGTTCATAGTATCTCTTGATATAGAGAAAATGGAAGACTTTATATTATAAAAGTTGTTTACATTAAACATGCAAACATGACAAAACATTGTTGAGCAACAGGCGTGAGCTAAGACAGCTGTTGTGAATTCTGTGCACTCCAAATGAAACCAAATGTAGGTTAGATGCCTGGCTGGGTAAATAAAGACCATTCAAAACCGCATGGCTGCCCTGTCTGTGGGTTGCATGGGAATTATAATAGAGTCCCAGGCAACCGTCTGTGTCCGTGAACCCCTTGACCCTGTGTTCCTTCCTTCCCAGGCGTTGCTCTGCTGCCCTTTTAAAGCTGTAAGCGGAGGGGAGCAGGGAGGGCGGAGCTGGCCAGGGTTTGACTCAGCGGCTGTGGGCAAGGTCTGCACGTTCTATCTCAAGGACTGATAAGGGTTAAAAATAAAGTGTAACACTTGAGTGGGCTTCGTGAGGAGTAGCTATTATAGGGCTTATTTTGCAAAGCAACAGCTGACAGCTGCAGCCCAGCATGTCCCAAAAGTTCTTGCTAAGACAGAGAGCCCCTACTATATCACTTTAAGGCTGCTGTTCACAACCCCTGGCTTCAGACCGGTACCAGTCCTTGGCCTTAGGGACTGGCTGCACAGCAGGAGGTGAGTGGTGGCCGGCAAGCTAAGCTTCATCTGTATTTATAGCCGCTCCCCGTCGATGCATCACACACAGCATAAGCTCCGCCTCCTGTCAGATCAGCTGCAGCATTCGATTCTCATAGGGGCAGGAACCCCACTGTAAATGCCCATGCGAGGGATCTAGGTTGTGGCTCCTTGTGAGAGTCTAATGCCTGATGATGTGAGGTGGAGCTGAGGCGGTGATGCTAGCGCTGGGGAGCGGCTGCAAATACAGATTATCATTAGCAGAGAGGTTTGACTGCACAATAAATATAATGTGCTTGAATCATCCCCAAACCATTCCCCCCACTCCTGGTCTGTGGAAAAATTGTCTTCCATGAAACCGGTCCCTGGTGCCAAAAAGGTTGGGGACTGCTGCTTTAAGGGGTTGTAGTAGTTACATTCTCACTTAAAAAGATTTCCTTCTGCAACAAGGATAGATGAGGATTAGAGGATATTGCCAAACTTCCATAAAACATTTTATTCATGGCCACTTAAAAGCTAAACCCACTGAGTCAACTTCCTGCCTCTTTTCTCAAACATCTAGAGGGCCCACCATGGGACAGGCACAGTGCCGGGTGCTGGCGATTCAAAGGTGAAGGAGCCACAGGATCTTTTCCTCACAGCTGGTGGAGGTGGTGGCGTAGCCTGTGCTCAGTCCTGGGTCTCAGTCTTTCGATGATCAGTTCCCCCTCGGGCTCTCGTTTCCAAGAGCCACGGAGCGTGCGCAGAGTCTAACAAAAGACAGGCCCCTCTCAGCTTCTCTGTCTTCACAAGCGAATGCCACACATGTTAAACCAGAACTCTATTTATTTAGCACCTAACAGATGGTAAGAGAATTCTGGGTACTTTTTCTTGTCTGTTTTGGTTGGGAGCACATTTCTACGCATGACAAACGTAAGCAGAGCATTTGGAGAGATGAGGAAATATAGGAAAGAAGGACAAGATCATTCTTCCCCCTTTTTCTGAAAAATAGGCATTTTTCATAGAAATTAGATACTTTCATAATAATCTTTTAAAAATATTTTAATGTGGAAAAATTTAAGCGTGCATAAAAGTCAAGAGAATAGTCTAATAAATTCCTATGTGCCCTTTGTCCAGTTTCAACCATTTTCAGTTCATGGCCTGATCTTGTTTCACACACATCCTTCTCCTGTATTAGTTTGAAGCAAATTTTATATGTTGTTTTATCTATACATATTTCAATATGTACTTCTGATAGATAAGGACTCCTTTAAAAAAGTAACCACAAGACAATAAATTCACCTAACATTGGCAAGAATTCTTTAATATTATAAACTATCTAGTCAGAATTTAAATTTCCAATTGTCTCATAAATGCATATGTGCATTTTTTTATAGCTTTTTGTTTGAATTAAGATACAGATCACCCAGACTTCACCACTACACAATGTATACATGGAATGGAATTCAACTTGTACCCCAAAAATCTATTAAAAGGAAAAGATAAGATAGAAATTAGCTATATATTATTATAGCTATTATAACTGGTTACTTTGTATCTTAATCTTTTTTATTCCATAAATTCTCCCTCCACATCCCTTTCTCTTTTGTTAACCTATGCAATCTGCTGAAAAACTGTACTTTGTCCTGTAGATTTTGCCATTGGATTCCTGTGGTGCTATGTACCAGTGCTCTCTATCGTCTTTGTCCTATAAATTAGTATAGTCGTGTGCTGCATACAGATGTTTGGTCAGCGATGGACCCACATGGTGGACCACGTATTGCAGTGGTCCCCAACCTTTTTGGCACCAGGGACCGGTTTCATAGAAGACAACGTTTTCCACGAAAGTGGGGGGGACGGTGGAGCTCAGGCGGTGATGCAAGCGATGGGGAGCGGCTGTAAATACAGATGAAGCTTCGCTTACCTGTTGCTGCTCTCTTCCTGCTGTGCGGCCCCCCTCGGGTTCCTAAGTTTCATGGAAGACAATTTTTCCACTGGCCGGGTCGTGGCAGGGGGAGGCGGGTGTGGGGGGTGGGGAAGGGGGAGTGGTGGAGCTCTACGGCCCGGTCCGTGGCCCAGGAATTGGGGACTGCAGACATGTAGGACAGCGGTCCCATAAGATTATAATGGATCTGAAAAATTTTTATTGCCTAGTGACACAGCCATTATAACGTTGTAGCACAGCTCATTGCCTTTTCTATATTTAGATATGTTCAGATACACAAACAGCCTTGTGTTACACTCGCCTACAGCATTCCGTACAGTAACATGCTGGACAGGTTTGTAGCCAAGGAGCAAGCAATAGGCTATATACCATATAGCCTAGCCGTGGAGTAGGCTACACCATCTAGGTTTGTGTAATTACACTCTATGATGTTCCCACAACAATGAAATAACCTAACAATGCATTTCTCAGAAGGGTGTCCCTGTTGTTAAGGGATACATGACTGTAGTTGGTGTAACTGAACTAAACTGGGGTCCACTTGCCCCGTGCAGTAAAGCCAGACACTGATGCTGACATTTGCAGCAAGAGAAAGAGGCTTTCATTGAATGGTGCATAGCAAGGAGAACGAAGAGAGAATGCTTAAGAGTTGAACTCTCCAGTGGCTTACAAGTAAGGATTTTTAAAGGCAGGGGTTCATTTCAGGAAAGCAGAAGTTGCAGGCAAAATTGTAAATCAATACATGGAGGTTGTACATTGGTTTGGCCCAAAAAGGACATTTTGAAGTGGGGGCTTATAGGGCATAGGTGGGTTCAGAAATTCTTTGGTTAGCATCGGTTAAGGAAGCAAGGCCTTGTCTATGAACTTGGGGTCAGTGGAAAGGAATGTTGAGGTTTGGCCTGTGGGCGTGACTCTTTCCAGGCCCCTCAGGAGGAAATTTTGAACAAATAATAGTGGTCAGAGTTCAGTCCTTAGTTCCTCCTGGTCTGAAGCTGACGTGATAGTGGTTGGCATTTTCCATGTGGTGGGAGTTTCTGAAAAACAACTCAAGAATATATGTTAAGATGTTATCTTTTAGTTCTATAGAGAACAAAAACACCCCATGACTCTGGCTTGCTTGGGAGACTACTGTCAGTATCTTTTTGCTGACCAGGTTGCTCATTTAGTTTTCAAGGCTGGCTAGGGGACTGGAATTTCCCTTGAAGGGACTCAAGATTCTTCCTTTGTTTCCATGCTTGGGGGGCCCAGCAGGCTCCCAAGAGGGGTCCTGCTCTGTCTCTCTGTCTCATTGGATCTAGGGGCTTGATCAGATTCAGGTTCTATTTTTCTGTCAAAATGACTTCACAAGGGGTAGAACAATCTCCTGTCTCTTCTTTCCCCATGACATTCTTTACAGTGTCACGGTGGTTTCTAAGCTTGGTCGGAACCCGTAAGACAGGGGTTTCTGTTGACACTATTGAAATTTTGGACCAGACAGTTCTTTGTTGTAGAGGGCTGTTCTGTGCATTGTGGGATGTTTACCAGCATCCTGGCCTTTACCCACTAGATGCCAGTAGCACCCACCCCCAGTGTGACTATCAAAAATATCTCCAGACATTATCAAATATCCCCTAGAGAGGGCAGGGAAAAATCACACTTGGTTTAGAACCACAGCTGCGCCAACCATCAGTTCTTCTCAAAGGTTATCTGTCCACAACCTTTAATTTTTCAAGTGCCAATCAATTGACTGAGACCTAGGCCATTCACTACAGCTGTTGTGTTAGATTTCTATTGCTGCTACTATAACAAATTACTACAAATGTAGTGGCTTAAACAGTACGAATTTATTATCATATAGTTCTGAAGGCCAGAAGTCCAAATTAGGTTTCACTGGGCTAAAATTAAGCTGTCAAGAGGGCTGTGTTCCTTTCGTAGGCTCCAGGGGAGCCTGTTCACTTGCCTTTTCCAGCTTCTAGAAGCTGCCAGCATCCTTGGCTTATGGCCTCTTTCTTAATCTTTAGAGCCAGCAGTATAGCATCTCCCAATCTCTCTCTCTGACTCCCTTGCATTCTTCTTGTAAGAACCCATGGGCCCACTGGAATAATCTAGAGTAATCCCCCTATTTAAAAATTTCTAATCTAATCATATTGCAAAGTCCCTTTTGCCATCCACAGGTTCCTGGCATTAGGATATTGGGGCTCAGAAGACAATACCCCAAAGTGGCACTTTCACATGCTGAGTATTTTGAACTAAAGGATCAGCCTCAGAACCTAGGTCTCTCTGACTTTCTGCCCCTGTCGCTTGCCCCTTTGCCTGTCCCAAAGCACAGGGAAGGGCTTTCCCTGAAATTATAGTATCTGACTAAGGGAAGCTCCTCCATAAGGAAGCAATTACCTTTAGCCGCCTCCCTATAATTTCATCAAACAGGGATGATTAACTCCTAGGAAGGAAGAGTAGAGTTGACATCACACCCAGAGCCCAGAGGAACTTTGTCCCAGGTGTGTTCTTCAGGTTCATTCATCTCCCCTAGAAAACATTCAGTCTTCCTCTGAAATGTCCATGGCCCCACTTCCTTCTCCCCTATGAAGGAGAGTATATAAGCTTCTACATTTCACTGGGTTGTTGGGTATTCACTTTCCTGTGATACCCCCGTGCACACGATAAATTTGTATGCCTTTTCTTCTGTTAATTGGTCTCTTATCAGTTCATTTCTCAGACTCAAATATCAAACCTCAACAGGGGAGAGAGAGGGTTCTCTTGCCCCAAGGACAGGGACATCTTCTGGGGGTCATTATTCTACCTGCCATTCCCATATAACTGAGGATCAGAAAGTGTGAAACATTCTTCAAGAGATTTACAAAGAGTGACTTCAACAGAGAAGAGAACAAAAATGTTTAGAATGAGGGAACAGTCTGAGATTTGGTCACAGTGTCCAGGCTCGGACTGCTTGCTGCTCATTCATAGAACCACCCGGCGCACGCTCAGGTGTGTGTGCATTAGCCATTTACTTTATCTCATTTCTCTCTTTCACAGGACTGAATTTTTAACTGCCTGGTGCTCTTTTCCGTCAGGTTCTACCGTTGCTGGCCTCTCAAACTGGATGTGTCCCAAGCGGATTCGTTGACTTCCAAACCTGCTCGTCTTCCCTTCGTCACTAGTGTTTGTGGCTTTCCCACCCTCCTAGAGCCAGATCTGAACCTCATCCTTCATCTCATCTCACACACCAATTATTTTCTAAGTCCTAGGGATTCCATTTCCATGAAAGCTTTTAAATCTATCCTTTCTTCCTTCTTCCCAGTGCCTTTCTCCTATTTCAGGCCTTTAGATGCTTTTCTTGGATTATGAAATCATCTTACTAAATTACCCTCTAGCCAGTCTCCATGGTCCCAGCTCTTCCTCCTTTACGAGTGGTCATACAGTACCAGCTGTTCTTATGGAGCACTCTCTGTAAGGAGCACCCTTAATCCTCACATGACTCTGAGCTGAGCCAAATGGCAGGCCAGAAGGGCAGAAGTTCAAAGTCACCACCTCTGAGGGACTCCAAGACATCATTAAGAATCGAATTTGCCAGGAACTCCTCTTGAAGGGTTCTGCCCCCAGTTCCAAAGAAAGTTCCAGAGAGGGCTTAGATTAACTATAGCGTCATGTTTGGCTGGGTGGAATATTGAAACTGCTTGGGATAGCACAGGAAAGGCTGGGGGGTATTGCCTGACTCGGTGCTCAATCTCTCCTGTGAAAAATTGAATAAATACTTAAAGAATCTCTGAAGGAATGGGCACCACATTACTGTGTGCCTGAAGACCCATCTGTGTGGTCCCACTTCACTTAGGAAGCAACTGAAGCTCAGGGGATTTCAGTAATTTGTCCAAGGTCACATGGGCAGTGGTGGCAGAATCGAAATTCTATTTTAGGAATTCAGATTTCCATATTCTTTCCACTCTATGACCTGGCTTCATCCATGTTTGCAACTTAATTTCCCACTTTTTTCTTTTTTTAATAATTTTTTTTTAAGAGGCAGAGTCTCACTCTGTTGCCCCGGCTGGACTTGAACTCCTGGACCCAAGTGATCCTCCCGCCTCTGCCTCCTGACTAGCTGGGATTACGAGTGTGAGCCATCACACCAGGCTTTCCACTCTTTTTATATGTAAGTCATCACTCTTCTTTGCTGGACCTTGAACTTCCCCACCTTTACGTCTGTTCGTACGTGGTTCCCTCTGCCTGGAATGGCCTGGAGCCCATCCCAGTCCTTGAAAATCATCTTACCCTTGAAAGCCCAGCAGCGACACCACTGCTTTCAGGAAGGCACCACAAAGATTCCTACCTTGAAGGGAGGAACACTGGGCACAGCCCATACCTTGTTTCTGGCTGCTTCCACTCTGTAACTTTCATTACAGATATTCCTGTGTAGGCCTTCCTCTCCCAGTGACCATGTCTGTGAGGGAAGGTCGATGTCTGGCTCAGCTTTGCCCGTAAGAGGCACTCCAAATAGGAATGGAATAAAGAAGCAAGTACAGGAAGACGTGCTTTGACTAGAATTCCTGTTTCTTTCTGCTGTCGTGTGGAGAGGTTCCCCCAAATTCAGATGTTGAACTTAATCCCCAGTGTGACCGTGTTAAGAGGAGGGGCCTTGATGAGAGTGGAGCCCTCACGGACGGGGTTAGGACGCTTATAAAAGAGCGAGAGGGAGTGGGTTTGTTCCCCTCTGCTCGTTTGCCGTGTGAGGACACCGCAGTCAAGGTGCCTTCTTGGAAGCAGAGACTGGGCCCTCACCACCCACCGAGCCTGCCGGCACCTTGATCTTGGACTTCCCAGCCTCTGGAACTGTGAGAAATAAATCTTCATTGTTTATAAATTACCCAGTCTCAGGTATTTTGTTATAGCAGCACAAATGAACTAAGACAATCTCTAATTATAAAGGATTTGCCAAAACATAATATTAAAGTCAGAGACCTGGAAAGTAGGTGTAGTTTTGTTTTACGTTGCTTCTGTGTCTTTGTACAAATTATTACTTCCCCGTCACCTGTGGGATGTTCTATTTCCTACCCCACATGCTTCTACCAACTCGTAGCTACCAATTTCTTCAAGACCCGGCTCAAAGTTTAGCTCTTCCTAGGCTTCTTTCCTGAGTCCAGATCCCTGTGGTCACAAGACACAGTGACAATTGCTACCTTATCATCATTGCCAATCATCAACTATTATTGACTGCTTGGTATAGGAAAGGCTCTGTGTCATGTGCTATGGGGTAGGCCGGGGAAAGCTTTGCAGAGGAGGTGGGATTCAAGCAGGGTCTTGAAGACTGTGCTTTAATTAAAGGAAAGGAAGGAAGAATAAAATAATGCATGACATTGAAGTTCAGTTCCTACTCTTCTTGTTACTGGCTATATGATCTTGAGGAAATTATTTAATTGCTTTGGAAATCGGTTTCCTCATATGTAAGATGGGAATAATAAAATCTATGTTGCAGGGTGCTTATAAGGATTAATGTGAAAGCCTCACGTATTGGTGAGAAGTCTTAGTTGCAAGGGATATTAGTAAAGTTATTTAAGATACAACACGTAACAGCTCTTCAGTGGTCAGTGTATGACGCTGACAAACCTTTCTCCATGTCACCACCTCTCTCTGCCCATGGTGTCCACCATCTTGCTCCTGGTGGCTGAAGATGGAGAGAAGTCTTCCATTTGGTCTTCCTTCTGCAGAGAATCACAGATGGGTCTTCTGTCATTGTAGCTACTATAGCTTGCTCAGTAATTAGCTGGTTTTCCAAGGGAGAAAGTAACTGAATTGTTTCCACTTCCTCTGCACACACTTTGTTGTTTTAAGTCTGTGCGTTTGCTTGTTGTTGCCTTTTCTACCTGGAATGTGCCATCTTCCCAGCCTTAGCCTGAGCAGCAATTACTGGCCCTGTACAAGTCCTCTGAGGTGTCCCCTGACCCCTTTTTGACCTCCTAGACTGGTTCCCATTGTCTGTGCTCCCATGCTGCTGTGGGCATCACTCTCCTATTGCACAATTATCACACTGTACTATAAAGACCTTCCTCTCTCACTGGGCTCCCCAGCCCTTCAAGACTGGTGCATAGCACACTACATGGTTGTTAAACAAATGAGTGGACTTTCTCCATTCTCTCCCGGTCCTATCTTTTATTCCTCTGGGCACCACCATTCCTTCTCTCTCGTTCTGCATTGTTTACGGCTTCTTATTTACAAAGCCACTTCCTCATCTGACCATCAATAATGTCCCCAGGTGTTAATAATAACACTAGCTCATATCTTCTCAGCGCTTACTATTTGCCTAGCATTGTTCTAAGCATTTTACATGTATAAACTCCTTTAAACATTCCTTTGTTGCCAATTTTATTCTGCTAGGGACTAACCTTGACTTTGTGGGGAGTACTGTCCTGTCACAGTCCCACCATAGGACAATGAATCTTGCAGTGGAATGCCAGGTGATTAGGTCTGCTATCATTCAAATATTGGAAGATATGGCTAGAAAAACCCAACAACAAAAAGAAGTACTAAACATTTGATATCCCTGTAGTGCAGTGACATTACCATTTTATTTTGTTTTTTCTTTATGTTTAGATTGAAATTACTATATTGTATTTCAGTAATTTAAGCCAGAAGAACAAGCTGAGAAGGAGTGTTTTATTTAAACTTCAGTTTACTAGAGGTAGCTTTGAAAGAGTCATAGAAACATGCATATCAGTGTGAAAAAATGACAGAGGTTTTCATTGTTTTTGAAAAAAAAAATAAGGTAAATTGGCAAGGAAGACAGATTTGGGAAAATTAGTCGTGGGAATTCACCTTTTCGTGAATCCTTCTTGGCTGAGAAGAAAAGCTGTTCTTTTATTTAGCTGGGAACAGTGACAAGGATTATTTTACCTGAGGAAGGTGGCAGCTGGTAGATGAGGAGACTCCCTGGACA
>NW_012151507.1:6496993-6538393 GCF_000956105.1 Propithecus coquereli | reverse complement strand
AATTAACTACTTTCACTTAGTGAAAGGTGGCCTTACTAATAAGCTACCTAACAGAGGAAAATAAACTGTCAATCAGAAAGTGAAGAAAATAAACTCACAGCACATAATTGTCCCTTTGAAGAGAAAACTCGACACAACTGCCCCCTCTGTTTTGTTTTAATTAAACACCTGTGGCCTGACTTGTTATCTCTAAGGCTTTGTTTCTCAGTCTTGAAGAGCCCTAAGCAGACATAAGGGGTGCAAGCTCCGGGCTCCAGCTCTCTGCCTCAGGTCCTGCCGGAAGCACGGTTCAAGGACTCAGGCCAGCTGGCCTCACAGGGAATAGGGGGGTGGGAGCAAAGGGTACCTGCAACAACCTTGCAGCCGCTTCTGTTATCAGTCTGCTGAAGCAGAGGAAAAAAACATTTTTACCCTTTAAAAACTCTGAACAGCTTTTCCTCAGCTGCCTGGCACTTCCTTCCTTCCTCTGTGCACCATGGTCAATCCCTCCTTCTCTCTCTCTCCCTCCCTCTCTCTGTATCTCTCTTTTTCTTTCTTTCTCGGCAAAATAAAGAAACTTTTGCTTCTGTGTATGCTAATCTCTGTGTGAGAAATCTTTCTCGGCCCGTGTACAAATTTCACACCCTTTCACTTAGGAAGTTTTTAAAAACCGTTTGTTCCCTAGATTACCATCTTTCAATTCTATTTAGTTTATGCTATCTACATGGACCGTTTTGTGGTTTTAGGCGTTTACTTTCTTTGTTTTGTTTTGAAACGGAGGGAAAGCACATTTAAAGAGATTGCGCAGCCATGTTGATGTGGTCGTAGGAGCTTCTGGCCACGAAAAGGCCTTGCCTGCCACCTCGCGGCCGTGTGCTCTCACTGCAACGTGCTTGGGAAGCGCTTTAGAGGAAAGTCAGCGTTTGAACTCCGAGGGCACCAAGGCTGTGTCATGACAGTAGGAGCCATGAGCAACTGTGTCCTTCCCCACAATTCCTTCTCTCCCAAAGCTTGCGACTTGAGAATCAGCAGCTGGCTAAGGGAGTGGAGCAGGGAGAATGGTGAAATCCATGTCCTCCCCCTCCGTACTGTGGGTTTCCAAGCCTAAAGTGAACAAGCCTGAGAGGGGAAAAGCTTTAGATGAAGTGGAATACTGATTGTTGCGTTGGAATGCCTTTTTTTTTTTTTTTTTTTTTTAAAAAAAGGGAAAGACAAAGGGCCTTTCTGTTCAGTGGCTAAGAGTGGCTAGAAAATTCACGGTATGGCTTAGCTTTCCTCCAAAGGGCAGGGACAGGGCAAATCCGGAGAATGGGGTTGAAAGGACGAGGAGAAAAGAAAAAAAATGTGCTTTTTACTTGCATCCTGTCTTGTGAAGCTCATTCAAGAAACATGTTTTAAATGCATAAACGTACCACGAGGTAAAAATCAGGGGGAAAGGGAGTACAGTGACACTAGCAAAGAACAGGCAAACAGTTGCATTTGGGTCAAAGCGTCTCATCTGACGCATGAACAAACTGAGGTCAAAGTCAGGGAAAGGCCGAGTCCAGGGTAAAGTTACCAGTAGAGTCAGCTCTAGGATCCATAGTAAATCTACTTAAAAAAAATTCTTAAAAACCCACAAGTCCATTATAGCAGGGACATTGGCAGAGTCTAGTCCTGGCCTTCTGACCTGACCCAACCATGGCAAGAAAGGGCTGCTGTCTTTGTTCTCCTTTCTGTCCCCACAGTCTTTCCAAGTCCTGCAGGGAGGGATGGAAGCTGGTTCCATCAGTGCTTCTCCCCCAACTTCTACCCCTTTTCTTTCTTCTGTGACCTCTCAGTTTTCCTTTTCTGTAACCCAAATCATGCCTATCTGTGTCCATTTTCTGTTGCTATAACAGAATACCACAGGCTAGATAATTTACAAAGAAAAGACATAGGCTGAGCACAGTGGCTCACACCTGTAATCCCAGAGCTCTGGGAGGCCAAGGCAGGAGGATCACTTGAGGCCAAGAGTTTGAGACCAGCCTGGACAACATAGCAAGACCTTGTCTCCACAAAAAATAAAAAAAAAATTATCTGGCCATGGTGGTACATGCCTGTAATCTCAGCTACTTAGGAGACTAAGGCAGGAGAATTGCTTAAGCCCAGGAGTTTGAGGTTATAGTGAGTTATGATTATGCCACTGCACTCCATCTTGGGTGACAGAGTGAGACCCTGTCTCTAAAAAAATAAATAAATAAATAAAAAATAAAAAAAAAAGAGAAGAAAAAAAAAGAAAAAAGAAATTTATTTCTTACAGTTCTGGGGTTGGTGGGGTTGGGAAGTCCAAGAGCGTAGCACTGGCATCTGGTGAAAACCTTTGTGCTGCATCATAACATGACAAAGGGCATCGCCTGGTGAGAGGGCAAGAGTCTACCTGTCAGCTCAGGTCTCTCTTCCTCTTATAAAGCCACCAGTCCCACCATGGAGGCCCCACCCTGATGACCTTATCTAATACAAATTACCTCCCAAAGGTCCTATCTCCAAATGCCATCAGTATATGAATTTGGGGATTAAAATTTCCTGCACATGAAATCTGAAGGACACACTCAAACCATAGCAATGCCTCACCTTGGAACACTGCCTGGCATCTGCCCAGCCTTTCATACCCGGCACCTCTGGGAGGCATTGGGATCGCTATTTGCCTGTGAGGCTTGCCAAGGCCGTCACGTACCTGTGAGTCAGTGGCAGGGCTCTGGGGGGAGCCTGGCTCTTGGACACCCTCCATTACCTTTGCTGCCCTTGCTCTGCCTTTAATTTCTGGCTCCCCGTTTTGGACTATGATGATTTTCTTGATGTTAATATTTTTTTTAGCGTGTAAGTTTTCAAGATGCCTCTGAGTGGAAAATGCACTCCCCCCAGCCAAATCAAACTTCACCAGATTCCTTACAGCTGTGTACGCTGAAATGACTAATGAAAGAGCCCTCTGATGCCGGTGGAACTTTCACACATGGCACCGTTGCTGCAGCTCAGCAGGGCCTGGTACTGGTATTTACATACTGGATGTCACCCCCAAAAGCCCCAGGCCAGGGGATTTCCAGGATGTATTAAGAATGCCACTCTGGGCCTTGGAAGGTACACCGTATAAGCGCCCATCCTAGAGAGCAGGGGGGTGGCATTGCGGATCCCTGCCCATCCCTTGACAAGCAAGTGCTTTTCTCCTGGGAAGGTGTCCGGATTCAGTCACAGGTCCATTGGTGCCAGGGGCAGCTCAGTAATAATAGCTCTGCTGCCTGCCAGCTACTGATGGAGATGCTGGGAATGCCTAGATGAGGAAGTCAGGCCGTCTGCACGCCAGGCTGAGCTGGATGCCTGGTACGGCAGTGGACACAGCCCTTGGATGGTTTCCATCCTTGCAGTGTGTTTGCAGCACAGGTGTGAAGAGGGTGCTCTGGGACTCAGAAGAGGGGCTCCTAACTTAGGGGTGGCCAGGGAAGACTTCCTGGAGCTCTGAAGGACTGAGCAGAGGCTTCGACATTTTTCTAAAAAGTGCTTCCCCCCACCCTAAGTTAAAAAGGTAATACACCTCGTTGCAAATAGTTTAAACTTGGCAGAAACACATTCCTTTAAAGTTCAGGAGGAGAGGAGGAAATAAGAAAACTTGATTAGTAGGATTTCTCACCAGCTGGAGCTTGTAGCTTCTTCCTGAAAAGGGAGCTGTGTGTGTGCATTTGTGAGTGTGAGTGTGTGACTGTACACAGAGGTGGAGCAGTACCAAGAAGAAAGGGAGGTGAAGACTGTGAGGTGAGACCCCATCTCTGTGACCAGACCTCTTTGTGAGAACACCAGGCAACGTGAGAAGTCAGCACTCACCCTCTGTGGGACTCTGGCTTTTTCCAATTTGGTTTTCCAGAGTTTGGTCTTGGTTATTGATGCCTTGTAACTTCACAGTCCCATCTCTGCCCATGTTTCTAAGTGGTTTATCCACGTGTTTTCCTAAACAAAGTTGATCTCTCCCTACAAACAATTACAGGCCCAGCTATAAGTTGTTAACAATATTTAACCTGCTACAATGCCAGTAAGAGCTCTTGTTTATTTAGGATTTTCTTTGTAACAGGTTTGTGCTAAGAACTTTATATTTGTTATCTCATAATATCAATCCTCACAGCAACCTTATGAAGAAGGTATTTCATCATTCCCATTTAATAGATGAGAAGACTAGGGTTATTACTTGCTCAAGCCACATGGTTAGTAGTCGACAGAGCCCGGCCTCCAGCCTGGGTCTCTCTAGCTGCTGGGTCTGTGTTCATGAACGTACTCCTCTGCATTATTTCTGAAACATATTTGGCTACAGAAACAATTATTTTAAATTGAGCACTAAGATCATTTCTCATGACTAAGATTAGCATTCCATGGAACACAATTTGGGAAATGCTGCCCCAGGAGTATACATCGCCCTGTCTGTAAAATAGAGATAATAATACAGTCTCCGTGTTGTGATGATTAAAAGATGTTTCAGAAAATGGTTGCTGAGGATACTTACCTTCTACTAGGAACGTGTGTGCGTGTTAAAAACAACGTTTGTAATGTCCTCAATGAAATGAAGCAGTGTTTTGGCCAGCATGACAATGAAGGTGACGGTCACTAGGCTGGGAGAGCCTCGGGCCCTGTGGGGGAGGGCCTGCATGCTGCCTGCAAGGTGCCCTTTGGTTCCCTCCCTCCCCTGCCCTTTGGTTTTCTCCCTTATCCCCCGTGATGCTTGACTTTGTTCTGGGAATGGTTCTCTAGTTGCCTGCAGCGGGCCGGGGCTTTGCTCTGAAGCACGCTGCTGCCTACTCAGGCCGCCCTGGACCCCTCCTATGCAAATTTGGACTGTGTCCTGAGCCCCAGCGGTAGGCCAGGCTACTGTCACATATTGGGCAGACCACCCACAGCCAACGTCTGCCCAGAGACCTGTGCTGCCACTTCACCACCCACCACTCCTTTGCCTTCGGAGACGAGGACCAACCTAGAAGATGCCTGAGCTGGATGCACCTCCTTGGACTCTGACTTAGACAGCTCGCCAGCCCCTGACGCGGCCAATCTTTCAGGCTGGTTGGCGCCCAACCCACTCCCAGCATCCTCCCCTGCCCCATGAGTTTGCTGCAGCGGCCCGGTAGACCCGGTGCTCAAATCATGAGATTCCTTTTCTCCGACGCACCAGCTTTGCACAGATGCCATTTTTCTCTCAAAATGTTAGCAGTTCCACAGATGTGTACGTTAGGATAAAACGTACTACAAACAAGGCAGACAAACAAAAACAGGCACTCAACCCAGCTCCTTAATACCACCTGGAAGAGCATTTGCATTGTTTTCAGTAAAGATGCAGTACTACTAAAAAAAGAAAACCAATTCTTTCACATATGTTCTCACCTTTCACCTGCGAGGAACTATTTTTACTTTCATTTCACACCAAGCATCACAGAGGTTAGCTGATTTGCCTCACCTCGCACAATTCAGAGCAGCAAAGCCGGGGCCAGAGTGATTATCCAGTGTTTGTCTCCTTGCCAAATGCTGCCCCTGGGACCCCCGGGCCTTGAGGCCATCAAGGTTGGGGCCCTTTGCTCCTGGAGTGTCCCAGAGTGACAGCATAAGGTGGTTCTGATCGGGTGTGACATGCACGCGAGCCCTCCCTCTTTTCTTCCCTTTACCCTTCTTCTTCTTGCTCCCGAGGCTGATCCTACTGTTCACTCTTCATGAGCCTCATGTGTGCTTTGTGGCTTTTCTCTGTAGCTCATCTATGGGGCTTTTTGGTATTGTCCACCCACTCACTTGCCTCTTGACCAAGCACCAGTTGAACCGTAGGCTACATGTTACGGAAATATGTAAAGAGAAATGTGAGATGTGGTCTTGTCCCTAATAAACTGTTAAAGGAAAATTATTCTGACACTTGTTAAAAATGGCAAGGAAGACTTTGTTCAATACTACTGCAATGGGATCAAGAGGATTGCAATAGGTGAGAGGATGGAATTCAACTCCAGATACGTCAGGGATGAGTGGGGATTTATAGCCAATTGGCGGGGGTAGGAAATGGATGAAAAAGTATTAAGAGGAACTTGGTTCGGTATCAAGGGTAGAGAAAGAGGGCTTGATTGGATATCAAGGGTTGGGGGATTCTCAATAAACTGGTTTAGCAGGATTTGTTGCTAGAACTGGGCTCGACAGGCTAAGGGCAAAGCTTGGTCAAGAAGAGGACTTAAAGGACCCTGACTAAAGTTTAATGAAGGAGGGAGTCAGGACCCAAACACAGGCACAGAACCCAGAGTGGTGACAGGAGTGATGTGTCATCCACAGACATGGCTGGAGCTCAGAGAGGAACCAGGGGGCATGTCTGGGCTGTTCCAGCTGCTGGCTCCAGGACCGACCTTTGGAGAATCACACTGGCTTCACCTTGTATTCATTCATTTCTCACTACTCTGTGACATCCACATACTTTTCTTCTAGTACTTCGAAGCTTGAATTTCTAGGATTTGATACTTTCTACCACAAGCAAGACTGAAAAGTACAAAGGCTTTATTTAGACGTTGGATAAGGATTTTATCCTCATGTTTCTCTTCTGCAATATTGGGACAATACCCATTATGGACTGAATGGTGTTCCCCAAGAATTCATTTACTGACCTAACCTCCAGTGTGATTGCATTTGGAGACAGGACCTCTAAGGAGGCAGTTAAGGTTAAGTGAGGTCATAAAGGTGGCACCTAATCTGATAGGACTGGTGTCCCTGTAAGAAGAGGAAGAGATACCAGAGATCTTTCTCTCTGTGTGTGCACAGAGGAAAGGCCATGTGAGATCCAGTGACATGGTGGATGCCTGCAAGGCAGGAAGGGAGGCTTCACCAGAAACTTCTGGCACATTGATCTTGGACTTCTTATCTCCAGAACTGTGGGAAAATAAATTTCTGTTGTTTAGGCTCTCCAGTCTGTGGTTCTTTGTTATGGCAGACTGAACACGTTGATTCAACACCAATCTCATGTGTTACTGTGAGAATGAAACATAATGTAAGCTGTGGACCTAACAGCAATTCACAGGGATTAGTTAGCTTAGTCCCCTCTCCTCCTGTCATGTGATTTGTGGGGTGATGAGGGCTTTTTCCTTATCACCAGACATCTTCCTTGTGACCACATGATGGTGTGAAAAATTCACAGAGTAGAATCATTCCTTTGGCTTCAGGCTTTGTTCCCCATGTTGCGAGTAACAGAAACGTTGCCAATTACTATAGGTGAAAAGAGGGAATTTTCTGGAAGTATGCTATCATTAGTTGGAGTTCCTGGTTTCGAGCAGCATAAGCGAACTCTGGCTGATTTAGGCCAAAATAGAACTGTTGAAAGGATATAGAATGGGGCATAGGACTGTCGGGAAGGATGAAGAACCAGGTTTGGGGGCGGCCTCACAGCTGGGCAAAAGGGCCAAGTACCGCACCATAGAACGGTGCGTGAGGTCCGCAGAGCCTTGCTGCCTGGCACTGGCCACTGCTGCTTGCTCGTCTGACACTGTGAGCGCGGCACTGCGGGACTGAGTTCTCCTCTAACGTGCCTTGCGGGCCCTGCAATTCTGGAGTGGCTCTGTCTCCCCAGCAGAGCCCAGACCGTCCACTGCATCCATGCCACGAAGAAGGCTGGGAAAGCGAGCACCAGCATTTTCGGCATTGAGAGTGGGAGGTGACTCTGCCTCCCACCAAGATTCGTAAGGTGGGGAACTTCCCCAAACAATTAAAAGGAGGTTTAAAATGCCAGATGGCCAAAAAGAATGACAAGTTCCCCCACAGATACAGGAGAAACTTACAGAGCCCCCAAATAGGAAGCGTAGCTTCACTCATAGGGGTGAGAACCAAGCATTGGAAAGCCAACAATGGTTTACTGGCTACCCTGTGTCTCGCTGTCTCTGTCTCTCCCCTTCTCCTGTGTTTCCTGGCTCCATCTGCTAAAGGTAAAAGCCATCTGTGTCCTGACTGTTGGAAATTAGTTTGCCTCCCTTAGAACATCTGTTTCCTCATCTTCCAGAAACATCCCTCAATTCCCCTTTGAGGGCCCCTCCTCTGTCTATTCTTGGTCTGGGTGGGCTTCATCCTCAGCCCTAGGGTGGGCCACATGACCCAGGCCCAAGACAATCAGCACATTGTATTCTCTTGGCTGCAGGGCTGAGCATGTGACCTAAGACAGCCAGGCACCCCATCCCCACCTTATTTTATTGAACTATAATTTATATATAGTAAAATGCATAAATCTTAAGCATACAGCTCAATGAATTTTACATGAAATTCATTGCATACCCTGTGGAATCACCATCAAGATTGAGATTTAGAACATTTCCAGCAGCCCAGCAGTCTCCCTTGCAGTCCTCTATAATACTCGACCCAAAGACAATCATTATTCTGACTTTTTATTACCATACACGGAAGTTTTACCCTTTTTTGAACTCTATATAAATGGAATAATATAGTATGTAATATTTGCTATCTGGCTTTTTTTGCTCAACATTATGTCTGTGAGATTCACCCATGTTGTTTTATATAGCATTAGTTCACTCTTTTCCACACTTGTATGACAACCCATTATATGATTTATACCACACATTCGTATATCCATTCTAGTGTTAATGGACATTTGGCTTGTTTCTGGCTTGGGGCTATTAAATAATCCTGCTATGTACATTATTGTGTGTATATTGGTAGATATAAGCGCTCATTCCTTTGGGTATATAGCAGGAGTAGAGCTTCTGGGTCATAGAAAAAAGTACATAACTGTAATAGATATTGCCAACTAGTCTTCCTAAGTGATCATATCACATCTACTGACAACATAAGAGACTTACGGTTGCTCTACATCCTTGCCCACACTTATTATTGTCAGTCTCTTTAATTTTAGCCATTTTGATGAGGTATCATGGTATCAAATTGTGGTTTTAATCTATATTTCCCTGATGACTGACAGTGCTGAATACTTTTTTAAAAATACGTTTATTGGCTATTTGGATATCCTATTTTGTCAAGTGGCTCTTCCAGCTTTTTCCCATTTCTAGAAAACATTGGGCTGTCGGTCTTTTTCCTATTGACACGCAGGTAGTCTTTATTCTGCTTATGAGTCCTTTGTTAGATACACATATTGCAAATATATTCTCTTAGCCTATCATTTACCTTTTTATTAATGATGTCTTTTTAGGAATGTAAGTTCAGGTCATTAATCTTTTCTATGATTAGTGCTTTTAACTCATTCTGTTCAGGAGATCTTTGCTCACTCTGAGATCGTGAACAAGTTAATGACTTTTGAGGGAGGTAGAAGTAAACGGTTCCCTGTTTTTGTTGCATTGGAGGCTGTGGGGAGCTGAGGCTGAGCTAGAAACGGAGGCAGAAAGCAGAAAGACTTGCCTCGAGGTGGGGCAATGTCACAGCAAGGTCAGTCTGAGCTTCCTAGGACCTGTCCACTGCGGCTGCGGCTGAAATCAGAGGCGGCCAAGAGGCTGACGTGGGGCGATTGACCTCCGGAAGCTTCATGTAACTACTCCTTGGTCAACTATGAGTGCTTGCTCTGCAAGGTGATGCGCTCATGGAATTTATATTCTAGAGGATTTTAGAAATTATTCAAAGCACCTTCTTATATTCCAGGTTAGGAAACTAAGGTGAGGACATGACAAATAATTTGCTTGTCATCACAAAGCTGGGGCAGAACCACAGCTGTCATAAAACCCAGGTCTCCTGGACTGAACCTCCCCCTCCCCTGCCCCTGTTATCAGCTGGGCAAAGGGTGACGTCCCTCTGCCTTGGGCTGAAGGTGGACTAAGCCTGTCTCAGGTGGGCCGATGCTTTCTTCTCTTCATCTGGCCCCGGGTAAAGTGAGACGCCTGGTCCGCAGCGACAGAGACCTCAGGGACTCCACACACGTCAAGGGGCCGAGGTGGACCAATGCCAGCAGGGGGAAATCAGAGGGACTTCCCCGAGTCTTTCCTGTCAGAGAGAAGCACGAGAGACCTTTACGAAGGGGAAAAAACAGCACCTCAAGGACTAGTCCATGCGGGGTCCGTGTCTCCCCAGCGGGGCTGCCATCCTTGGGCTTTACCGCAGGGCCCTGGGTTCCATCCTGCTGCGGTCAGTTCCAGGAAACTGGGTTTTTCGTTTTTTTTTTTTTCTTCCAAATTTCGCCTTTGCAAATTATTTTGCTGGGAGAGCGGACCAAAGAGGAAAATGCCCGAGAAGCCCTCTGCGGCCACAGCCACTCGGGCGGCGGCGGAACAAGGGCGGAGGCATCAGAGCAACAAGCCGGCGCTCAGGGCCGGGTGCCCGTGGGCGCAAACCGTCGGGCCCGCGGCCGGGACGACTCGCGACGCGGGGAGGCGGGTGCGGGCGGGGAGGCGGGTGCGGGCGCAGAGGCGGGACGGCGCCCGGGGTCGGGCTCCGGCGGTCCGGTCCTGCCGCGGCCGGCGACGCTGCGGAGCTGTCCCCGCGCCTGGCGCTCTCTGGGCGGGGCGGGGCGGGGTCGGTCGGAGGCTCTGCGCCCGGCCACGGAGATAGCCAGCCCGCTTCTCGCGGCCGCCAACGCGCCGGGTCCGCAGCCCGCAGGGACCGCAAGGCAGATCCCGGTCGACGTCAAAGTGGCCCCAAGAGCGGGCGCTCCGCTTTGGAGGGTGACGGGGCGGCCAGGGAAGGGCCCCCGGGGCTCGGGTGTGGCGGTTCGCAGGTGCTCGGAGTGCAGGGGTCGCCTGGCTCCGGTCACCCGGAGAATGAACTGAAACCGGGGCTAAAGCTGCGCGCACGCAGCTTCGAGCAGGTCCCAGGCCAAGGGGCAGTCCGGGGAGCACTAGGGTCTTCTTATTGGCAGCAGGTGGGAGGTGATGGACATTTGGGTCACAACCTGGACGCTGTGACTCTATGAGCCCTCCTCTGATCTGCTCTTCTTTTTCTTATTTCTGCATATTATGGGGGTACAAATGTTTGGGTTATATATATTGCCTTTGCCCGTCCGAGTCAGGGCTTCAAGTGTGTCCATCCCCCAGATATCTGGTGCGCACCGCACCCATTCGGTGTGTATGTGCCCATCCCCCCTTCCCCCACACCAGATGAGTGTTACTACTATATGTGCAGTTAAATGTTGATCGGTTAATACCAATTTGATGGTGAGGACATGTGGTGTTTGTTTTTCCATTCTTGTGATACTTCACTTAGTAGAATGGGCTGCAGCTCTATCCAGGATAATACAAGAGGTGCTAGATCATCATTGTTTTTTGTGGCTGAGTAGTACTCCATGGTATACATATGCCACATTTTATTAATCCACTCGTGTACTGATGGGCACTTGGGTTGTTTCCACATCTTTGCAATTGTGAATTGTGCTGCCATAAACATTCGAGGGCAGATGTGTTTTTTATAGAATGTCTTTTTTTTCTTGGGGTAGATGCCCAGTAATGAGATTGCTGGATCAAATGGTA
The DNA here is from genome assembly GCF_000956105.1 of Propithecus coquereli. Lineage (NCBI taxonomy): Eukaryota > Metazoa > Chordata > Mammalia > Primates > Indriidae > Propithecus > Propithecus coquereli. Next base: position 6,526,994 of record NW_012151507.1, on the reverse strand, counting down.
GTTCTACTTTTCTCTCTTTGAGGTATCTCCATATTACTTTCCACAGAGGTTGCACTAGTTTGCAGTCCCACCAGCAGTGTATGAGTGTTCCTATCTCTCCACATCCACACCAACATTTATTGTTTTGGGACTTTTTGATAAAAGCCATTCTCACTGGAGTTAAGTGATACCTCCTGGTGGTTTTGATTTGCATTTCCCTGACGATTAGAGATGTTGAGCATTTTTTCATATGGTTTTTGGCCATTATTCTGTCTTCTTTTGAAAAGTTTCTGTTCATGTTCTTTGCCCACTTTTTAATGGGGTTGTTTGATTTTTTTTCTTGCTGATTTTCCTGAGTTCTATATACATCCTAACTATCCTGCAATGCCATAGTAACTAAAACGGCATGTTATTGGCACAAGAACAGAGACATACACCAATGGAACAGAACTGAGAACCCAGATATAAAACCATCCTCATATAGCCATCTAATCTTTGACAAAGCAGACAAAAACATACACTGGGGAAAAGAACCCTTATTCAATAAACAGTGCTGGGAAAATTGGATAGCCACGTGCAGAAGACTGAAACAGGATCTGCATCTCTCACCTCTCACAAAAATCAACGGTGGATAACAGACTTAAACCTAAGGCATGAAACTATAAGAATTGTAGAAGAAAATGTTGGAAAAGCTCTTCTAGACATTGGCCTAGGCAAATAATTTATGAAGAAGACCCCAAAGGCAATCACAGCAACAACAAAAATAAATGAATGGGACCTGACCAAATTAAAAAGCCTCTGCACAGCCAAGGAAACTATCATGAGAGCAAACAGACAACCTACAGAATGGGAGAAAAAATTTGCATGCTACACATCTGATAAAGGGCAGGTAACTAGAATTCTAATCTGCTCTTTCCCCATGTCTTACACCACACCATCCTTAAGAACTGGCACCAGATGGGATCACTTAGACATGCTCATAACTGTTCAAGCATCATTGGGGGCTTTATACTGACCAACCTTTATAATAAACAACTTTTGAATGTTTCCTCCCATTATGAGAGGAAGGCAGTAATAATGTGGTAGTAAAATTGGATCTTGATACCCACTTACCATTTTTGCATGAGCAGACGATGTGGAGAGGTGATGAGTGAATGTGTGTGTGTGTGTGTGTGTGTGTGTGTGTGTGTGTGTGTGTGTTTGACTGTTCCAGTGACCTTCTCTCCTTGAATTCCTGTTGAACCACAAATTTGGAGCATCATTGTAGGTTAGTTTGATGGTTCACTGTTGATTTGTGGGTGTCAGATATGTAGTTGTGACAACATTCTTATTATTTTGTGTTTATGGTGAATTGTGGATTTTTTTTTAAGACCAAAGCCTTTTTTTTCCCAATTAAATTTATGTTTTTTTGAAATATAATATGCATACAGAAAACAGCCCAAATCCTAAGTGTGTACCGCTCAAGGGTATACACATGCATAAACCGTATACACCCACGTCTCCAGCACCTAGATCAGAAGACAGATAATACTAGAACTGCAGATGCTCTTCAAAGCTATCCTCCCCCCAGGGTAACCAGTGTCCTCACTTCTCACAGTATAGGTTAGTTTTGTGTGTGGGAGTCATATTTTTGTGTCAGAAAAAAATACTTGATTTAAAAAGTATTACAAATCACTAAAAGCCAATGTCTTTCAGGGAATACACAATAGTTCTGTTATAAATTCTGTAATCTTTGGCCTTCCTGGAAAAAGTTTGAAGATTTTCAATTTAATTTTGCTTTCTTATTTTGAAATAATTTCAAACTTAAAGAAAACTTACAAGAATAGTATAATAACTTTTTTTCCTAAACTGTTTGAGAGGAAGTTGCTGTCATTATGCTGCATGCCCTTCATCTCCCAATATTTTAGTATGTAATTCCTGCACACAAGGACATTCTTCTACATAACAATAATAGATAGAACCATTGAAATCAGGAAAGTAACATTGATTCATTACTGACATCTAATCTGCAGACACCATTCAAGTTTCACCTACTGTCCCAATAAGTGTGTTTATTGCAGAAGTGCAGGAGCAAATATTGCATCTTGTTATCATATCTTGTTAGTCTTCTTCACAGTGGGAGAGTTTCTCAGTCTTTCCTTGATTTTCATGACCTTGACACTTCAAACAATTACAGTTGTATTGTGGAATGTTCCTCAATTTGAGTTTGTCTGGTGTTTTCTCAGAATTAGATGTAGGTAATGCTTTTTGTTTTTGGCAGCAATATCATAGAAGTGATGCTATGGTCTTCTCAGTGCATCCTATCAGTGGTGAACAATTTCAATTTGTTTTATTAATGGTGATGTTCACTTTGATCACTTAATTAAGAGCTATCTGCCAGTCTTCTTTATTTATTCTTTTTCCCTTTATAATTAGTAAGTATTTTGTGGGAGGTACTTTAAGACTGTTTAAATATCCCATTCTGCATCAAACATTCACCCATTAGTTTTAGCATCCATTGATTCCTGTCTGAAGCAACATTATTACGATGGCCGTCAGACAGTGATTTTAATTATAATTTAATTATTCATTCAACATTTATTAGTTTGCATTGCTCTGTAAGGAAAAATTTTCTCTTTTCCTTAATCAATCAATTAATTAACTAACTCATTTATATTAGTTTGAACTCATGAAGTCTATTTTATTCATTGGCTTCTAATCTGTTTTCATCAAATTGTCCCCAACTTGGCTAGTGTCCCTATCTTCTTTGTACACTTCCTTACCTTCTGGAACAAGATATTTGAAGCTCATCTTGTAATTTTCCTGCCATTTCTCTTGAGAGCCCTGGTTCCTTTTAGTGGAGAATGGTATTTAGAAATTATCTTAGTCTGTTTGGGCTGCTATAACAAATGCCATAGACGGTTGGCTTAGAAACAACAGAAATTTATTTCTCACAGGTCTGGAGTCTGGGAAGTCTAAGATCAGGATGCCAGCATGATCGGGTCATGGTGAGGCTGGGCCTCCATGTTGCCGACGGCGGACTTCCGGCTGTGCCTTCATGTGGTGGAAGAGGCAGGGCAGCTCTCTGGGACTCTTTTTATAAGGGCACTAATCGTGTACGTGGAGCTCTGCCCTCCCACCTAATACCATCACGTTGGGGGTTAGGATTTTAACATAAGAATTTTGTTATGTTAAACAAGCATTCAGACCATAGCAGAAATCAAACTGTGGATGTGGGTTTGTTTATTGTTATTGGGATGTCACTGCTCCCAGACCCTCTCAATGTACAGAGCTAGGCACCACACACAAACACACACACACACACACACACACACACACACACACCGTGACATCTATATTTATTTTCATATCTATCTATGTATCTATCACCTATTTATCTGTACTGAAAAGCATGAGTTCATACTGACGTTGATAATTTTAATCCAATAGCACAGAGTCATTCCAGTTTTCTCTTTCCAGATTTGTAACTCCTTTTTCTGACTGTGGAAGCTGGTTCCCTTGATCTTCCCTACTCAGGCTCTGACACCCCATGCCAGGCTGTTTCATCTGCTCTCCCTCCTCCCCCAGACCCCATCACCCCACAAAGGCTCTGTAATGGCCACCACCACCACCTTTGCTCCCCTGCCCAGACATCTGCCTTGCCCTGCTCAAGCTTCCAACAGTCTGCCCTGAGCAGTATGTCATCCTCCTCATCCTGCTGCTGCTGTAATATCCTGCCTTGCTATTGCTACCGTCCCCTCCAAACCCCCAGCTAGATGGCCTCCTCACCCTGCTCAGAACCAGATACCCCCCAACAGGCTGCTGTCACCACCCCTCTTCACCCCACGGCCACAGGCTCCCCATTTGGAAGCTCTCCATAATTACCCCTCAGGACTCCCACATCTGGGAATTCCGCCCCCATCCCCACCTACCTTGCTCAGCCCCTTCGAATAACTTTTGGACTGAATCATTCAGGACAGGAGGGAGGAGGCAGGAAGACAGAGACTGTCCTAAAGGCCCAGGATACTTCTAGGGGCCCATAACAATATTTGAATATTAATTTATTTTAAATTCGAAAGAAATAATGAATGCAATAATAAAGGCTATAGCAATGACTCCAGCCTGAATTATATTTATCCTTATGCCAAGGTTAAATAAAAATTTTATTTTTTTTATTGGAAGAAGGGGCCCATGAAAGTTATAATGCAGCCCTGCTGTGTCTTCATCAGCTCTATAGGTCAGATTCCTTGTAGGGTTTCTGGAACATATTAAGTACTCAGTGATGTTTGTGAAGTAAGTGAATAAGTAAGTGGTCAGGCGCCGGGGCTTCTGTCTCTTGTTTCTTCCATGGCAGACAAGAATAGAGCAGAGTAAATAATAATTGTCGATGGCCTGTTTACTTGAATGAGCATTTTTCTTCCTTAGTGGTTCAGGGCTATTTGTATGTTTATTTATAAATTCATTCAAATATTTATTGAGTGCCTACGAGATGCCAAGGCCCTGCTTCCATCGAGTGTGTTAGTATGAGATTGTGAAATGTCTACCTCAGTCTGAGGAGAGCAGGGTGTGTCTATAAGAACGCAGCCTTGAACTAACCGGCCAGGGTGGGAACCGACATGACCCCACCCTCCTCACCAGAACACTCTGATCCACAGGGCCCACAGGTGAGAAATGTGTCGAGATCATGCTCTAGATCCAATGACACACACCCACACGCCATGCAGCCTTTTCTGTGCTGTTGAGATTAGCTCCATCTTTTCTTGGTATGAGCCGTGGTCAAAAATGCCCACATCATCATAACCAGTTTAGTTCCTAATTCTGCCAATTGCTTTTTAAACAATAATAAAATCAAATCCAAGGATCGTGCCAAAAACTTGGATTTATTGATGAGGTACAATGTGGAATGGATGAGATATTTGGGGCCATAATGGTTTACCATCTACTATTTTTATGTTATCGTTGAAACTTGAGAACTTTATTGTTATCATCTCATTAATTTAAATGAGTCATACATAATTCAGACAGTGCATAAAGCTAAATTTGCCTTGTCACTGACTATGAAAAGGCACCTGGCAAACACATTAATAACATATACATGATTGTATAAGGCATGTTTAATATATTACATTTAAAATAACATCACACTTTCAAGTGCCCTCAAGGATTTCAGCATAATAGCTTCCATTCGGATCCTTACTATGTTCTAGCTCAGGGATTCGCAAACCGTGGCCCTGAGGGCCAAATCCAGCTGCCTGCTTTTATGGTTTGTGAATTAAGAATGTTTTTTACATTTTTAAGTGGTTGAAAAAAAAATCGAATATGTTGTAACATAAAGATTATATGCGTTCAAGTTTCAATGTCTGTAAATAAAGTTTTACTAGATCCCGCCACACCCATTTTATGCATTATCTATGGCTGCTTTCGTCTATGAAGGCAGAGTTGAGTAGTTGCAACAGAAACCGTATATCCCACAAAGCCAAAAATATTTACTCTCCGACCTTTACTGAAAGGCTTGCTGTCCCCTGTTCCAGGTACTTGGGATATCTCAGTGAGCAAAACAGACAGAAATCCCTACCCTCAGGAAACTTAACATTTAGTAGGGAAGATAGTGAACAATAAACATAAGTAAATTATAGTATGCTAGAATATGATAAATGTGATGAAAAAATTTAGAGCAGGGTGAAGTGGATGGGGATTTTTGGGGTAGGAGGAGGATGTTATAGTTTAAAAGAGGGCAGTCACGGTCACCCTCATTGAAAAGGTGACATTTGAGTAAAGACTTGAAGGAGGTGAGGGGGTGAACATGTGGGTATTTGGGGAAAAGCATTCCAGGGCTAGGGGTAATGATAACTCCTTATAGCGCTGTTGTGTGGACTAAATGACTTAACAGATTCAACAAAGAATAGTACCCAGCACATGGTAAATTCTTGAAAAATAGTTATTTGTGTTAGTTCCAGGTGACTGTAGGTGCCAGTTCCCTCTCTGCGGTGGGCTGCTGCTCTGAGACACTCCCTATGGGCAAGGATTGGCTCTCATCCCTGGGGCTTAGCTCTCAGGAACAGAGCTGTTCCTAGAGAATCGTGGTCCCAGAAGATATCCTATCTGTGGTCTGCATAGTTATTAATACCGAATATAGATCTGGGAGTTTGTCACCACACGCAAGGCAAAGGGACCTGCCCCAGCATCACACAGTAAGTCAGCAATGGCTCTTCAACAGATGCAGGGTCTCTCGCTTCCAAACCTAGTGCTCTGTTATCCTCGACTGTTCCACGCTCTGCAAGGAATCCGTCCCTGTACATCTTATTTCCTTTGCGCAGGGACCACGTCTTACTCATTTATGTTTCCCCTTTTAGAATCAGGCACAGACACACACACACACACACACACACACACAAAACCCGAACTGTTGAAAGAATGCTCAATATTCTAACTTGTTTGATGATACCATTTCAAATCTTATGTGCTCTGTGTCTGTCAGAAAATGTCAACGTGGAATTGATTGTCCTCTGCTCTCCGTGCTTATAGAAAGCATCGGGAGATAAATTATCCTACAAACTAGGGCGCTCCTAGAAAATAACGCAGACAGTTACATTTTCAAACTTCATGTTGCAAAGCTCTCGGGGTATAAGAATGCATTCATGAGTTTCGGGCCCTGATGGTCTCTGCTGGCTAGCGATAGTGTCGGGCTGTTAGATAAGAGGTGAGGTTTGTACCACTTTCCCACGTGACTTAATACATTCCGTATGACTGATGAAAGCGGGATGGATACACGTTGGCATGAAGCACAGCCCAGGGCATTACAAAACTGGGTCAAGTCTTGAAATAAAGGGCACTTTTAAATCTTAAAACCCAACCTCTGGTTGGGTTTTGGTTGTGGCTGGATGTATACACAGCTGGGCTGTGACAGGAACAGGGTGGAGTCCCAGAACCTCTGCTCTGGTTTGGGCAGGCTGAGATTTGAAAAATTTTCTTGCAAAATACAGAAGGCCAACTAGGAGTAGGAAAAATGTCTTCTCCAGGGTCCTTGGCAAATTGGCCTATGGTCAGTACAGGTATTAATTATTTTCACCTCTAAGGATTACAGATGTGGTGTATCTTTGGCTGAGTATGGGAAGAGTAACTTAGGAATGCATCTTTGACCTTAGGTAAAAGAATTGACAGACTTTATATGGCCCCTCTCTGCTCCCAGTATAAAGTTTCTGAGCACAGAAAATGAAGCTTAGAATTTGAGATACATGTTTTAAAACCTCCCAACCTCCCTGAAAAGAAGCCATGGATTTTGAAGACAACATTAACAATGCAAGCGCAAAGGAACAATGAGAAAATGATAGAGAACTCTAACTAGCACAAGTTTTACATTGGCCACGTAACAAGGCAAAAATAAGGATGATCTAATCAGGTCTGACATACAGTTGACCACAAAATAGGACATTATCAACACTTTTTGACAAATGGATTTATTATCAATGATGAGTCTTGGCCAACATATAGTTGTATGAGTCTGGGTTCTCCAGAGATATGTAACCAATAGGATGTGTGTGTGTGTGTGTGTGTGTGTGTGTGTGTGTGTGTGTATTATGAGGAATTGGCTCATGTGATTATGGAGGCTGAGAAATTTCATGAGCTGCTCTTTGCTAGTTGGAGCCACAGCAAAGCCAGGGCTGTAGTTCAATCTGAGTCCTAACGCCCGAAAACCGGGAGAGATGATGGTGTGAGTCTCAGAACAAGGGCAGGAGAAAACAGATGTTCCAGCTCAAGCAGTCAGGCAGAAGAGGCAAATTTTCCCTTTTTCTACCTTTTGTTTCATTCCTGATCTCAACAGATTAGATGATGCCCGTTCATGGGGAGGTCAATCTGCTTTACTTAGCCCACAGATTCAAATGCTACTCTCATCTGTAAACGCCCTCACAGACACACCCAGAAATAATGTTTAGCCAAATATCGGGGCACCCTGTGATCCAATCAAACTGACAAAGAAAATTAACTATCACAACAGAGTACCTGGAAATATAAACTGAGAATATCAGGAGGCCAGAATGATTAGCAAGACCTTTGAAAACAGGTGCCTAGAACATGATACAACGATTTCAGTGAAGTTTAAAGCCCTGGAATCCTCAAGTCAATATTTTACATTTCCCCAAACTCACCGATATGTTTTTAGGAGTCGTGTTAAAATTTCTTGCTTATAAAATCTGAAGTTTCTTGCTTGTACTATCAAAGGACAAAAAGTTACATATCATGGGGGAAAAGCATAGCTTTCTGCTGAAATAATTCAAAGGAAAAAATGGCACAAAATTAGGTTAAATTTTTTCTTTGTCAAGAAGTAGTATTGGAAAATATTGCTAAACGTCATGTGAAGAAATGATTATTATAATAAATTACACCATGTGGAATACTCACTGCACAAGTTTGATGAAAGTACAGATGTTTCTCACATGTCTCAGCTAATGGTACATCTAGATTTTGTGTTAGTATGGAATATGGGAAGAACTATATTTTTATGTGAACTGCTAAAGGAAAAATATACAAATATTTTCAATTGTAAATGATTTTCTTAAAATCGTCATTCTATGGGAAAACCGTATAATATATAGCTTTTCCCTACTTTTTATCTCCTTTGGATGAGTTCTCAGAAACACTACTCCCGCCATCTCAGCTGTTTTACTGTGGAACTTCACACCGCAGTGCAGAAGAATCTCAGGGTGCCAGCTGTGAGCTCTAAGGACCAAATAGTTGGACTTGTGTTTCCTGCTAAAGGATTCGAACTTTACATGGATCGGATTTGTGATTTCAGATGCTCCTAGCGGGTACATGGGTCAGATTTGCAGTTCTGGATGGTCGAAGGTGGCAAAGAGCCTTGAAAGGGGCCAGTTCAGAGGCAAGGAGAGAGTTGGCAGGCAAAGCAGGTGGCCAGAGGACAGGTGACAGCTCCCTGAACTAGGGACGTGGGAGATGACTCAGGATGTTGAGTGAGGGTGAAAAAATCTCAGGAATGACTCCTAGGTTTCTGCAAGTAAGTTAGGAGGCAAGGATACGTGGAATGGATTTTTGGCCATACACACAGGAGGCAGGATGCCCTTGCAGTGGGATTTTAGTCTCAGAGATCCTGTCTATGTTTTGCTCCCATGTCTGGGTGTCCTCTTCTGCATGGTGGGGCCTTGGTGCCCTCATGCACGTCTCTGGCTGTTCATCTCTTCCTTCCCACTCAAACCCTAGACTTAGGCCCCGCCTCAGGCCTTGATTCCCCCAGTATTCCCATCTCTCTCATATCCTCTTCTTCCCCACCCTTCCCCAAACATTCATTCCCTTCAGGATCTAGGTTAGGAAAATAAAATGGCCTGGAGACAGAAAATTCCAAAATTTATGGATTTGTGATTCCATTTCAACTATTGTATTTGGAATAAAATCCCTCCCTTTAAGCAGTATTAATGGTAATTCACCAGTGCTTTTGTGAGACTTTTATATATAGTTTAGAATTGCGGATGGGATGGCTATAATTTTTAAATATTATACTAAATATGAGGCTTTTCTTTCTAACTTTGCTCAACCTCTTTTCTATCTAAATTGCCTGATTTAGCAACTATGGATGGGCTTTTCGAATGTTGTTTGTCTAATCTGAGGAGAGTCTGATAGATCGCCTCTTAAAATACCTTAGTATAAGTTTATTGAGAAAGATTTTTTTCTCCCCAAAGGAGTTACCTAAATATTTTAGCATCATCTCTCAATAAATATGTACTCCATGAGTTGCGATGAATGAATAAATAGGTTCGTGGGACTTAAGGTAATAATAATACAAACAATAGTATGTATTGTCCTGTCATTTCCATGGATAATGAATTATTGCTACACATTCCTACATAGGAATGGCTTCCAGAAACAGTGTCTCCTCTGACTGTGCTGACTCATCTGATGCTGTAACACAAAGGATGGGTCCAGATAACAGTATAACAGTATATGTGCTACGGTGACGTGTACAAATGTTGGTTTATGGAAAGGAGACACAATTTGGAGTGTGTGGGGCTGACAGCTAGTCTGTGGAAAGTGCTTCCAGTCATGAGAACGTGGAATTGTGTTATAGCAAAGGGTTTAGTTCTCATTGAATGATTCAGTCCAGACCTCAGCAATGCCCGTTGCCAACGCTATCCGACGTGAAGGGAAGCATGATGGAGAAGCAGTCAGCATGGAAAGTCAGAGTGTTACTAACCATCTGTGGTAGCATTATCTTACTTTTCCAGAATTGACAAAAACATATAATCATGTGTACCCTTGCTTGGACCCCTCCCAGGGCCTTAGAAGTTGCTGTGTAAAGTGAGGAGCCCAGAATTCAGAAATCCCGAAAATGGAAATTCTCTCATGTTGGGAATATATTTGTAAGGCAGTGTATGTGATCACTCTGTATAATATAGTTTTCAGAGAAAATTGTGTAAAATTAAATTCATCAGACTTCTTGTGTTTGTAGAACGTACATCATAAGCCACATTACAAATAGGTGTGAAGTTTTATGTTTTATCCATACCAACACATTATGTGAGATCTTGGTGTTTTTAATGAATCTCGTTCTGATAAGGTTCGGTGGTCATACAGATCATACCCCAAACAGTTTTTTTATAAGGGGAGAAAGATGAATTTCAACAGAAGTGATGATCAGCTCGTAGCTTGTTTGATAATTAATTAATGAAGAGGAATTAATTATATGAACGCAACTTAAAAACAATTTAAATTTCTTGCTGATTCGACACAAAATACTACCAAACAAAAAATAACCTAAAAGTCAATATGCCACTACTATGAAGACACCGATGACAAATTAGTTAAAGAGTGGTCTTAATGAACAATCATTTAAGATTACTCAGTCTACAAGGAAACTTGAAATGCCCTGAAATTTTACATTTCACACATGAAAAAAACTTGATAGAAATTTCTCTCATCTATGACAGTAATCCTCAACATTTTGCATGCATTATCAATTCATAATGAATTGTGAATCAAAAAGAAACTTTGAAACTATCAATAAAAAATATATTTCCATCAATTGTGCCAGAGGAAAGACTAAATAATCTGTTTCTGCTATAGAAAATGATATTACAAAATCATTATTCATTTCCAAATGTAGGAAAATAGTATTATAGAAATGTGTTAGTTAATAAGTTACGTTATTTTTCTGGATTATGTGATTGTTGTTTTTGTTAGTTTTCTTGAGTTTATCTTTTGTGATGTCTTTTTAAAATAAATGTTTGCTCTTATACCTGATTTTATATTCATATTTTTGTATTCTTTTTTCTTAAAATTGTATAATTAAAATCCCAACTCATGTAAGCTTTGGGCCCCATAAAACCTGGCTCTAGCCTTGCCTGTCTAATATAGCATGTGAATTCCCTGGAACAGTTAGTGGCATAAATAGTGACGTGGTCTTCCCATTTTCCTGTATTTGTTGTAGGATGGGAGAGAACAAAAAATACCTTATACTGTTTCATTAGACCTTAGAGCAATATAATTAGTCTAATTGTAATGCAATCCTGATTGGATACCAACATAAAAGCAATATAGTTTTAACTTCTTTAAGAAGTAACTTTATTGGTTTTTAAAATTACAAAAGTCACACAACCTGTTAAAAAATTCAAATAATACGTAGATAATCTAGCAAAAATAAATAAATAAAAGTCCCTTTCTCTCCATCCCAGTTTCCCAGAGGTAACCACTTATTGTTTGGTGTGAGTTTTTGCCGCACACTTTTTCTATGTATATACAAATATGTGCATACCCCAACTATACATACACACACAAATCTTTTTAAAATTTATAAATTAAACTTAAAAGCAAGATGATAAAATACGTGTTTTATTCTATCTTTTTATTTACTTATGTTATGAACCCCATTCCATATCACTCCTATTCTTAAGAGATGCAAAATATAAATCTAATATAATTGAATCAATCCCCTGTAGATGGAAATTTAGGACATTTTATTTTTTCCTTATTATAAACAACGCTAAACTAAAATCCATTAAGATATCTTTGTACACATTTACGAGTGTTTCTGGAGGTCAGAGTCCTAAAAATTAAATTTCTGGATCAAAGGCTTTGGGCTTAAAAATTTCTATGATTACAAATTGTAATAACCAGATTGAGATATGTGGTTGTGGCTAAAAGTGTGGCTCCCTGCATTCTTCACGCTCTTGGTCATATTCCCGAAGAGAGGGGCTCAGTGATGTGTAGGGGACGGGCAGGGAGGCAGGGGCCCCACAGTGGAGCTCTGCCTCTTCTCTGTCTGTCATCCTGAGCAATTTTGCTCTTGTCCAAATTTGCAGATCCGCTCAGCAGATCAAAAACCCTGCAGTTAACTGGACCCACCTATCTTAAAAGGCAGTTGAACAACATCTGGTGTTACTCAAGTGTGCTTTTGAGGGGATTTCACCTCCCATTTCCTCCTTCCAAAGAAGTTATCAAATTATTCCTTATAACCACAGTCAGTAAACCTTCTGAGATGAATTCTAATACACATGGTTCTCTCCATCTCTTTGTCTTTCCAGGGCTGCTGTCCCGTGGCCAGTTTGGCTACCCCCTTCATGTTCTCTGTCCATCCACCATCATGGGGTGTTCAGGCCTCTTGTCCCTGCAGCCCGTGTGAAAAGCCTCTTGTCCTACCTGCAGGGTATGGTGTAGGCATGTGTTGCCTCACAGCTTTCTCGCAGCCTTGTTCTTGCTCACTTGATGACTTTAATAATTTCTGTGGGTTATTACTTTCCTTCCACCCCCTAATTTCTCACAAGCGGGTTCCTTGCCCGCCTAGTGAGTCCTGCTCTGAAGCTTTTTTTTCCACAAGGGGCCCCTCAGTCTAGCTTCTTATTTAAGTTCTTTTATGTTTCCTTGGACCTCTTCCTGTTTCTGTCCCTTGCGGTGCCATAGCTGTCTGCTACTGTCAGATGTCCACCTTTTGTAATTCAACAGTAAAAGCCAAGGTGATAAAAGCAACAAGCTGGTTGGATCTTCACAGCCAGTCTCAGGACCTCTAGCTCTCTTTGGTAAATATAGATCAAGCATGGTAAGTGGAATTAACCATACCCTTTTCGAAGGCGATCTTTGATCTTCAAAATTGTCATATTTATTTTATCATCATGCTTAGCTATCGCAGCCCACATGTGGTAGGAGGAAATGTTTAAGCTTTAAGTACTTGAAAAGCTTTTCTGCCAGAGTCAGCAGTGACTTGTCAGGCAAACAACTTCTGAGGCACAATTTTGGTCCTGACAGCCCTCATTCAAATAAGGTTCAGCCTTTGAAATGGGAAACCAGGAGACTTTAGAGAAAAGGTGTCTGTTTCATGGGGATATGGTCTTCACCTGTCAATAGATACTTTAAAACAGGCCTCCAAACACAGGAGATAGGCCTATGTCGCTTTCCAAGGATAGAATCAGAACTGACTCTGTGTTATCAGCCAGGCTAGTTGGACTGGGGAGAGGCCAACATTAACGGTTGTCAGAATGGCTGCTGGCCCATGTGGCCATCATAGCCAGTGTGGACAATAGGATAAATAGATCATTGACCCTGTGGGCAGATGGTCTGACCGCTGTCCCTAGATCAACAAGCTTCCCACCTGTGTGGCATGGAATGCCGGCGTGCAGAGAATGAGATGTCGACCTCTTGACCCTCTGAGCCCAGGCAGGACCTGGAGCATCAGGGAGCACCTCGGCTGCTCACCTGTGGCCTCAAGTAACCTCTCGCATTTGCCCCAGTGTGTGGTACAAATGGCATCATTTTCTCCATGTGTCCTGAAATGGAAAGATTGGAAACGCTAGTTTGACAGACGCGCCCTTGAAGGCTAGTCGTTCAAGAAAGTACAGGGCTTAGGAAAGTGGAGGATGAGGAAACATGAAGGAAAATAGGCCCAGAAAAGTGTAATGCAATATGCTAATGTGAAGATGAAGACGAGAGAGAGGAGATCGCCACTGGATGGCTGAGGAAGACAGCAGATATAGGGATTTTTTTTAAACAGGTAAAAAGAAAGTCCTTGAATTTTCCTTTTTTTCTTTTTTAATAACTCCTAGACTCTGACTGGCATTTGTTTATGCTTGACTTTTCCACTAGACTATGGACTTTGTTTTATAAATCTTTTTATACCAAACACCTAGCACAGTGCCTGTCATGTATTAATATAAATGTTTATTGAGCAAGTGTTCGTCGAAATGACTAGTCATGAAGCAATTGCAAAAGAAGAAATTCATTCATTCGTTCAACTCAAAAAGCATTTGAGAGTAACTATTATATGCTAGGCTCTCGACATGCAGATGAGTTAAAAATGCCATGGTTTTCAAGGAATTCATAGTTTAGAAGAGAAGGCAAACTGATAATACATTGTTATAGATGGTATACCAGAGGCTATACACGATAAAATCAAACACCAAGAAGGGATCGTAAATTTTATCCTGGGGAGTGGTTAGGAAACCAGAGGTAATGCTTTTTAACCGAGTTTATTTTTTAAAGGTTGATTGAAATATTGTGTACACACAATATACGCATATAGTAAATGTACAGCTTAATGAAATTTGATAAATTGAATATACCACGTAAACCAACATCCTAGAAACATCCCTCATTTTTCCTCCCAAAGGTACTTCCCCAAAGTAACATCTATCTGACTTTATACAGTGTAGGGCATCTGTGCTTACAGCTAATGCTTTGTATAACAGTAATTATACAGTACTTGCTTTTTTGTGTCCGTCTTCTTTTAACAAACATTATGTTTGTGAGATTCATCTATATTGTTGGGTATAAGTAAGGATCATTCAGTCTCCTTGTTGTGTGATATTCCCTTGTATGAATATTCATTCATTCATTCCTCCATGCATCTACCCTGCTGTTGGATGGACATTTTCAGTCTTTGGCTCACAAATAGTTTTGCTATGGAATTTTCTAGTACGTGTGCTTTAGTGAAGATATATATGAATTTGTGTTGAGTATGTACCTAGGAGTGCAACTGCTTGTTCTTATCATATACTAAGCTTTACTATATACTTTCAAACTGTTTTCTGAAGTCCTTGTACTAATTGATGCTCTCAGCAGCAGTATATGAAGGCTCTGGTTGCTCCACTTCCTTGCAAACATTTAATATTTTTTCTTTTCATTTCAGCAGTTCCCATGGCACCACATTGTAGTTTAGCAGACTTTTGAAAGATGTATTGTGCTTTATCAAACAAATGGTATAATAGAGGGAGTCCAGCAGAAGACCAAAAAGAGTGCTCAGGAAAGAAGGGCCAGTGGGAGTTCTCAGATGCCCCTCTGGAGGCTCTAGGGGAGAATCTGTTTCCTTATCTTTTTCTAGCTCCAAGAGGCTGCCCACATTCCTTGTTTCCATGTAACTCCCACCTTTGCTTCGATCATCACATCCCCTTCTCTGACTCTCACTCTCCTACTTTCCTCTTATAAAGGACCTTTGTGGTTACGTGAGGTCCACCTGGATAATCCAGGATAATCTCCCCTTCTCAAAATCCTTGATTTACTTTTATCTGCAAATTCCCTTTTTCATGTAAAGTAACGCGGTAACAGGTTCCGGGGAATAGGACATGAACATCTTTTGGGGGCCCTTTCTTGGCCTACCACAGTCACGGTATAGCCTCACCTTATCTGCGGTGTGAGTTACTCTTATTTGTAAGAGTGGGTCAGCTGCGTGTGATGGAAGGAGCGCTGGTTTGGAGTTAGCGCACTGGGGAGTTCCAAAGCTGCTTCTAAGTGGCTGTGAGACCTGGGACAAATCATTTAAATTCTCGTGGTTCTAACTTTTTAGTTTGTGAAACGAAGATATTGGGCTATTCAGGGAAGGCAAATACCTGTTGTGCACACCGTCAACCCTTCCTCTTGCACCCGTGGCAGAGATTACTTCGTGGTCAGGCCCTTTCTCTCTGAGCTTGTGTGCCAGCCTCGCCATCCAAACAGTCACCACCGGGTGGCCAGGGATGACACTGAGATGAAATCTATTTTCTCTTCCTGAACAAGATCATCTCTAAAGCCTACAGCTTAAGCTGTTAAAACACATGGACTTCTACAACTCAACTAACCTCACCTTGGTTCATTGAATGCCCAAAGTCAATGAACTCTTCCTATTCAATATATTTCTCTCCCTCAAATTTTCTCTAGACCTATTAACTTGGCTAATCAGTATTTCATATATCCTTGTTTCTCCTCTGAAGGTAGCAGTTAGGAACAAAAACAGAAATAAAATCCCTGAAGGGCTCCTAGCTGTCTTATCAACCAAGTGTAAATGAGCGTTGCCTACAGAAACCCTGCTCTGCCACCACACCCAAGACCCCCCGAGCTACCAGGCTATGCATATACTTGTACTCATATACTTAGATTTGTACTTATACTCATACCTATACCTATAATTACACTTACATTTAAAAGCTCATGTCCTTTTCCCCTGCATAATGATTTCTAGACCAAGCTTGCCTCATCCTAACATGCAGAGAACACAGTAAAAAATTACACCATTTATTGCCAGACCCATAAGCTAGAAAGAACTCTCTCAAAAGCAGCTGGCAACCAGACATGTGAAACATCTCACTGAGGGTGGGTGCCAAACATTAAAGACATTAGCTTGGACCATGAAAAAAACTGTGAGACAGGATATGAACTCACTTCTACTTCAAGGAGTGTAGTGTAAAAAATACACAGCTGAACTTAAGTTGCTCACAGCATCAAAGTCAAGTACTAGACAAAAACAAAACAAAACAAAACAAAAAGCCTTCGGAATAGTCAAGTGGTCAGATTGTCTATGATATGTGGTTTCTGGAATATATTACAAAAAATGAAAGAGCAATTTTTCTCTTATCAGCTTCTGCCTAGATTTGCTAAAACCTAACTCTCTCACCTCTGTTTTTGGTTTGTAAGATTTTCCAGAGAAGAGACAATTTTTTCTTATTATTCTAATGGCCCTTCTAATCAAAGTGGAACTTTGGTTTGCTTCATTTTGTAACCACAGGCCAGAGAAGATGCGTCTTCCGAGATCTGAGTTCCTCACCGGAAACTCTGGGCAGAGGCAGTGCCTCAGAAGAGGCTCCCTTCCTCGAAAAGCCAAAGCGTCCCTCTTCTGCATTCAGTGTTTGCCATCCTGCAAGCCTGTCTTATTTTCCTCACAAACGTATCACTATCTGGAATTATTTCATCTGTTTGTTTACCCTGGATGGCAACCCCTTGGGTGATGGATGGGGCGCTGGTCTAAGTTGCAGGCTTGTTTTCTTTGCTCAGCATAGTGATACATATCACTTTTGAATCAGAACGTCTTTGGGCAAGTAGAAACTCTCCAGCTCAATGCAATCACCACTCCCTATGGTCTCACACTTGGCTTCTTCACATATTTGAGTTCTCTGTGTAGCCCAGCAAGACATTTGCATATGGGAACCCTAGAGCAGATCTGGGGTATAAAATGAGAGGTTTTATTTCTGGCTTCTTCTAGCTTGTTGTAGGTCAAAAGGGGGCATCTTACCCTTTTCATACTTTTACTTTCTCACCTGTGGGAGGATTGAGTGGTGCAATGTACGTGGAGTTGAGAGGGGAATGAGTGGAGGCCCTGTTAAGATTCTTTTGGAAGCCCAGAGAAGCTTCTTTCTAGACAGACTTTTGCAAAGAACTGAGATGCTTCTTTAGATGGGGAACAAAGGTTTACAAGTCTCATTTCTGTAAGTCTCTACTCTGCGAGAAATTAGATAATGAAGAGTCAGTCAGTAAGGTAGGCAGAATAATGCTCCCCCAATGCCCAAAGATGTCCACATTCTAATCCCCCAAACCCGGGGGATATGTTACCATATAAGGCAAAAGGGGCTTGGCAGATGTGATTAAGTTAAGGTCCTTGAGATGGGGAGATTATTCTAGATTGTTCATCCGGTGGGCCCAATGTCGTCACAAGGATCCTTAGAAGGGAACGAAGGAGGCAGGAGAGTCAGAGTCAGAGACGGTTAGATGAAGGCAAAAGCAGAGGTGAGATTAATGCCATTGACGGACAGGGACCATGAGCCAAGGAACGTGGGCAGCCTCTAGAAGCTGGAAAAGGTAAGGAACAGATTCTCCCCAGAGCCTCCAGCAGGAATACAACCCCGGATTTTAGCTCAGCAAGACCCGTGTTGGACTTCTGACCTTTAGGACTGTGAGAGAACACATCTGTGCTGTTCTAAGACATTAAGTCTGAGGTAACTTATTACAGCAGCAACCGGAAACTAGTACAAGTAAGTCCATATTTATTGAGCATGTATAGTGAGCCAGGAACTGTGCTGTGTTCTTAGAATAAAAGATAAACATGGTCCCTAAACAAAATTGTGTAGGGAAGGTAAATATTAAGCAGATGTTTATAAATAATAGTTGAACAATTAGAAGTAGGAGAAATGTTGTGACAGAGAAATTCAGGATGTTAAACAAAGAGAAACATACCCTAGAGCGCGGTGATTGGAAAGGGATGTGTAAGCCGAACTCCAAATGATGAGTAGTAATTAGCTAAGAGAAGAGACCAGGCAAGAGTGTTCCAGGCAGAGGGAACTGAATGGGTGAGGGCCCAGAGGGAACATGGTGTGTTCGGAAAGAAAGGAAATTTAGTGTAATTGCCATGCTCAGGATGTGGGGAAGAGAGGTAGATGAGGCTGGGGAGGTAGGCAGGTCCAGATAAAGTAGGGCCTTGGTGAGTGCATTAAGCTTATGTTAAGATTTTTGACTTTGTTTTTTAAAACGATAGGAAGTGTTCAGAGTGTGTGTTTTTCCTATGGGCTGCTGGGTGACAGAACTGAATTTTATTTTTTTAAATTTCAGAATATTAAGGGGGTACAAATATTTTAGGTTACATGAATTGTTTTTGTAATGTTTGAGTCCTGGCTATAGGTGTGCCCATCACCCAAATAGTGTTCACAGTACCCGTCAGGTTGGTTTCTTCCCCTCCACCCTTCCCCCTACCCACTGGTTTCTTTCCACTGGGTTTTACTTCCCTCTGTGTACTTGTGTGCTCATTGGTTAGTTCTAATTTAATAGTGAGTACACATGATGTTTATTTTTCCATTCTTGTGATTATTCACTTAGAAGAATGATCTCCAGTTCCATCCAGATTGTTTCAAAAGGTATTAATTCATTTTTTATGACCAAGCAGTACTCCATGGTGTACATATACTACATTTTATTAATCCACTTATGAATTGATGGGCACTTGGGTTGATTTCACATCTTTGCAATTGTGAATTGTGCTATAATAAACATTTGCATTCAGGTGTATTTCTGATAAAATGACTTCTTTTCCTTTGGGTAATTACCCAGTAGTGGGACTGCTGGATCAAATGGTCAGTCTACTTTTAGTTCTTTGAGGAATCTCCAGACTATTTTCCATAGAGATTGTACGAATTTGCGGTCTTATCAACAGTGTATAAGCTTCCTTTCTCTTTGCATCCACACCAGCTCTATTGTTTTTTTACTTTTTAATAAAAGCCATTCTAATTGGGGTAAGGCAGTATCTCATTGTGGTTTTGATTTGCATTTCCCTGATGATTTGTGATGTTGAGCATCTTTTCATATGTTTCTTGGCCATTTATCTTTCTTCTTTTGAGAAGCATCCTGCAGAATGGGAGAAAATATTCATAAACTACACATCTGATAAATGGCTAATAACCAGAATTTATAAAGAACTCAAGCAAGTCAGCAAGAAAAAAATAAACAACCTTATTAAAAAGTGGGCAAAAGAACTGATTTTTTTCCTAGTCTTTAGGTAGATGGTGAGTCATTTTGATAAAGACTTTTTAGGGCTTATCCACACCCTCCTCTCTTCTCCTCTTCATTTAGCAACAGGAGAGTGTTTCACTTCCCTATGTCTTTGCAGGTAGGAGGGGCCAGGTGGCTACATCTGGCCAGTGGGTCATAAGCAAAAGTAACATGTTATTTTGGGGTCGAATCGTTTAATTGCCAGTATGAGACTCCCTCAGCATTCTTTTTCCCTGTTGTGTCAACCAGGGAGGCTGCATGTTTGAGATGTTTGAGAGGTTGGTAGAGGCACCGAGGACATGGATTGCTGAGCTGCTGGAGGAGTTGTCCCAAGTTGCCTCCTGGACCTGCAATAAACTTTGAGTTAGAAAATAGTCTTTGTTCTGTTAAGCTCTTGATATTTTGGTGTTGTTACTGCATAGCCTAGCTTTTCCTGATTAATTCAGTCATTTAATACAGTGGCTTCTTGAACATCAGAATGAACCTACACGATAGTTTTAGCATGGAGGATTCTGGACACCTACCTTCCCTGTTCTGATGTGGGCCTCAGGGAGAGCCAGGGAACTTTAGCGATACGTTTCATATATAGGAAGTACTGATTCTACTAGTTAGTCGTTAGCCAGGATTACATGAACTAGGCATGTGAATTGAATTGTGCTGTTCTGCCCAGTGTATGTTGTGTGTTATTAAAAAAAAAAAAAAAAAGAAAACATTTTAATGTCAGTTGTTGTGTTGAGGATCCTGGAACACCCTTTGAGATAATCGTATATTTTAGGAATGTCAGAGAAATCAAGCTTTAATAAAGCACTTTTATTTTATGCAGCATTCAAATAGAGGGAGTCGATGCAGGGATGGAGTTATTTTTTAATGAGAGGAGCTATATGATTTACATAGTGATGGGTCCGATTCACATGGTTTATTTACAATTTAGGTAAATAGATGCCATTTATTTTCTGCAATAAATATATTTCGTATGGTAAATGTACTGTGTAATGTTTTACTTGCTTCTAGGTTAAAGATTACATTCCAGGCAAAGTTTACACAGGAACTTTGTATTCAATGTTAGATGAATATTCTAGGAAGGAGATGAAAGCTCTTGAAAATCTTGGTCAGTGTCTCACTTTTTCTTAGCAAATATAGCAATAAGCATAGTTGGTTTACATGTAGATGCTTGCGGCATGAATAAAATTATATTTTTAAATTTAAATTTTAAAAAGAGGTTTTGGCTATCGATCTGTTCTTTTAGTTTCTTATGCTCCTGAGGATCTGGAATATATCTTAAACTCTCTCTTATCTTACTTAGGAAGGAGGGAATAACCAGTCCATTACTTAAAGGACTTTAAGTACTTCTGTGTCTTTTATTCCCAAGATTTCTAATTGTGACCTATAGCATTTTTTAAATTTAACCAAGGTTTCTTCACATTGTAATGGCAAAAGCAAGACTGGGAAAATCAGGTGACTGGTGAAGGCCACTTTGTCAGTTAGAAACAGAGCCAATTCTACAGGCTGCATACCTTCTAGGTTATCTTAGAGCTGTGCTCCAGATGCATTACACCAGAAAAAATTATAATATATTTATAGTATATTTATGGCATATACTTACAGTATAGTTCAAAAAGTCCATGGAATACATTTTGGGCTTCAATGGATTTCCAATAGAAAATGAGGCTGAGTTGTGTTATAAGACCCCAAACAAAAACAAATGTGGCATCTTAAGAGTGAAGATTTGGAAAGATTTTTATTGTTCACCTTTGTTCAAACCTATACTGGGAAGACTCAAGATAGACTCAATAATAGATTTATTATTGAGGAAGACTCAATAATAAGCAATTCTAAAATCTCTGTGGCTTAACACAACTCAGGTTTATTTCTCACTCATGGTGTATGTCCAAAGTGGATCAACAGGGGCCTTGCTCTGCTCCAGACAGATCTGGGCACCTGGACTGGTTGAGGCTGTATCCACTTGTAATGGCACCATCTGGAACGCGTGGCCTTCTTGGTCACTATAACAGGGAAGAAAATACTCAAGAGTCTCATCCTGGAAATTATGTGATACATGCCACTTACTC
This sequence comes from Propithecus coquereli, assembly GCF_000956105.1. Classification (NCBI taxonomy): domain Eukaryota; kingdom Metazoa; phylum Chordata; class Mammalia; order Primates; family Indriidae; genus Propithecus; species Propithecus coquereli. Next base: position 6,505,248 of record NW_012151507.1, on the reverse strand, counting down.
ACAAACCATTGACCACAGCTGGATATATGGCCCTGCAATGGGGGTGTGGAAGTGGAATTTTTCTGGATTTCAGGAAGAAGAGAATTAAATAAAGGTGAGCACTAGAAATCTCCACCACACATACTTTTTCTGTTTGAGACCCCACCAGATTATTCATACATTCATTAATTTATTCAACAAAGATTGCTTGACATCAAGTATGTATATAGCTGAATAAAACAGATATCATCTCTGCCTTTGTGGAACTTACAGTCTTGAGGGAAAGAGACAAATAAATAAATAATAATGCTGTTCTAAATTTTAGTAAGTTCTCCGAAGAAAAGGAAAGATCAATGACAGATAATAAGTTATTAGAAGAGACATACATAGGTAGGTGGCAAAAAGAAAATTAAATCACTAAATGGTTTTGGCAACCTAAACAACAGAGAGAGGCTCTCTGAAAGAAAATATTTATTTGGGAATAGAGCGTTGCAATGGGAATACGTATGCCATAGTAAACTATGTGCATATTCAGGGAGGTAAAGGAAGACACAGGTTTTTAAAGGAAAAATGAGGAGGATTACATGATTGTTTTGAGACAATTATCCTTGGCTACAAGGATTGATAACAAGGGTGGGACAGTCTAGGTTGCATAGTCAGTTGCTGGGCAGATGTCCTTACAGAAGTGTTTTTTGTGTAAGGTTGCAATGGCTTTTGTAGAAGGTTGTGGTTTTTGCTGTCTTTTGTGGCAATTTGGTTATCAGTCATTTATGCATGAGAACCCTCCCTTCATGGCCTCTCCCAGCTCCACTTATCAGGGTTTTTTCTTTTCTAAACACCTGTAGTTGCCTATGGGGTGTTCTAGCTGTTTTGGTGTACCTCTTGGGTTACCTCTGACTTTCTGCCTTCAACTTTTTCCAGTGGTATATCTTGAGTTAGATCAGCTTACTCTTGCTGATGGCGGATGGTACTTTTGAGTGTTAATCAGCCACACCCTGTTTGCTTGAGTTGGGAGATGCTATCATGGACCATATCATTGTTCTCCCTGTCATTGTTTGATGTTTGTGTGATGGAGCCAGCTGCCAAGATGTTCTTTTGTGTCTGTGGTAGACTCTGCTCTCCTAGTTGAGTACTTGAGTGCCCCAAGCTTTAGGAGGAAGCTTATAGCTCCCAGGGGCTTTCTTGATCTCCATCACTGAGGTGGGTGGAGGAGCAAGGCAGATGGTGGCTGGATTGTGGGAGTCTGAAAGGCTTTGCAAAGCCTCAGCGTGGCTCAGAAGTTGCTTTTCCGGCCAGCAAGGGGAGCCACTGGTGGGAGGGACAGGACAAGCTCTCCAAACTGGAAGGGCTGTTCACAGGGGAGGGGCCTGAACACTTGTATGCTATGGCTCCAGGCTGGGATCCTCATGTCCTTGTCCAGTAGTGCAGTTTTTCCGTGGGAAGTGGTAGGTGCTCCCCCAAATGGCCACTCCTTGGACCCCCACACACCCTGTAAGACTGAATCAGTAAATGCTGTAAAGGGTGTGCAAATTGACCTCCCTGCCAGTACGTGGCACTTGCCAGAAGGAAGAAGCTGCAATTTTGTTTCTGGGTCCTGTGATCAGCTCTAGTCTCACAGGAAAAGCACTTGAATACACCAGGTGGTGGGTGGGGCCCCGGAACTTCCAGGTGAGTCCTTAATCTCTGCTGCAGCAGAGGCAGGTGAGGGAGTGCAGCTGGGCAGGGCTGGGTTGGGTGAGCTTGCCCTCAGGCTCCACAGAAGCTGGCAAGGTAGCTGTTTTGGCAGGGGTCACAGGTCTGCTCCCAGCTTCTTGGCAGAGCCACCAGGGAGAGGCTGAAGGGGCCCCACCCAACCAGGAAGTCTGTTTGTGGCGGTGGGTCTGTCTGGGTGTTACAAACTCGCAGTCTGCCGTGGGCCTCTCTCCTCTACCCCCTCCTCTGCTCTACAGTCTCCCCCCATCCCCCACCAGCATCTGCTGGCAGGCAGGAGCCCAAGCCAGTTGAGCTCCCCCATGACTGTGCTGTGGGCAGGGAGTTCCCTGCCCAAGATCCCGTCCTGAGCTGAGAGTGTGGCCCACCCGTGGGGGAAGGGGTCCTCTGTGAGCATGCCACAGCTAGGACCCACACTGCACTCTGCCACCTGATCTGCCCGTGCAGGCTGTCTCACCTCCCTAGACCAAGAAGGTCAATCCCTGACCATGCCAGGGAGAAGTGCACTTGTCCAGAGTTGCCCATGGGGTGCCGGAGCAGGATTGATGTCCCTCTGCCTCGAGGTGTGCCCTGCTCTGATGGAGCCACAAGGCAAGAAGGACCAGGGTGGGCTGGTGAGCAGGGAGCTCACAGTCTGAGCACCCCTCAGTCCACTGCAGGACCCAAGAGGAAAGGCCTCAGTCCCAAACTCTGTGGAAGCCTTGGTGTGATGGCTCCATTGTCTTTCTCAGCAGCCCTGGGTCGGGGAGGGGAAGGGGAGGAAGAGACTGTATGGAGGAAAGCTAGCACTCTGGTTGTCTCTGACTCTCTTTCCTGGAGGCAGTCCACCCAGAATGTCCAGGCTCTGGAGTCACGCAGATCACTCACTGGACTCCTGTGGCTCCTGCAGTCTGGGCCAGAGTTGGGAAATGTCTGTGTGGGAACGAGCAAGATGAAACCTGAGGAGTTGGAGCCCCCTGGGAGGTGCACAGTGGGTGGAGAAGCAATATGGTGCCTGGCATGCTGGCTTGGGTCTGTGGGAATGAGAAGTACCCCAGGGGAACCGAGAGCCTGGTCCCCTGTCCACAAGCAGTTCCCAGCTCACTGGTGGTGGCAGCCTCTGGACTCGTATGCGCAGAAAGTCTCTCCAGCATCTTGGGATCTCACCAACTGTTAAAGATGTGAGGGAGGGAGAAACAATTGGCTCCACCTGCCCTTCTTGCTGGACTCCAAGCTTCTTGGGGGTTGATCTTCGCTGATACCCTGTTCCTTCTTGTTCTGCACTGCAACTCCTTTGCTTGGAGTCTTCTAAAGGCTCTGGCACCCTGCCTTCAGACGCACAGCTGATCTATGTCTGTATGTCTGTTCATTTTTTCTCTTTTATCTAAAACTCCTTCTTACAGAGATGCTCTGGTAGCTGGTGTCTTCGGTCAGCCATCTTGATCCTCTTACCCCTATTATAAGTGTTTGAAGCTATAATTTTTCTCTGATAACTGCTTTAAATGTGTTCAATTGATTCTGGTCTTCATGATCATTATTTTACAGAAATTCTGTTTGTATTTCCCTTTCACTCAAAAACTATCAACAAATTTTAAAATTTTCAGGTGTGCCTGAGTCAGACTATTCTGATTGCCACTTTGACTCTGATGTTCATTATGGTAACCACACCCACCTTGACTTTGGTCGCTGAGTGCCATCACTTGGCCCCTGTCACCACAGGATACATTATTCCCATTGTATTTAGGTTTCCTAATTCAGCGGCTGCAGCTCCTACCATAAGGTCTGGCCTACAGAGAGGAGTGATCACAGAGCTCTTCAAAGATACTGGGGCTCCTCTCACAAATTTATTTCTCACAGTTCTAGTGAAAGGTGTGTCTTCTGGACCCCCTCCCTCCTTTCTGGGCGAGTAGATCTTAAATGACAGATCCACTCTAACATTCCAATCTCCTTAAGCCTTCGAATCCCTTTCTCTACATTAAAATAAAGCAGGTGTGGCATTTCTAACTTGCTCACATGAGCCACCTCTTGGACCATGTTTCGGCCAACCAACCAACCAAACAAACTGTTAGAGCTCTTTCTAACTCCCCGAGCTCAACATTAAATGCAGAATCTCTGAGTAGTAAGCTCATATAAATAAATTTGGCCTGATTCCATTTTATGTTCCTTGCACCATTATCCCACACCATTAATATCCAGCACATGTTCCTTGGATTTCTGTCTGTATAAATTAGAAAACTCAAGTAGTTGTTTTGGAGTGTAGTGTACCTCCTCTTGGGTCATACTTTATACCTCATCTTTAAGGGACTGTTGGGTTTTGAGTCTGGTCTAGAAGCAGAGAGGAGTAGTGGAGATTGGTCCTGAGGGATATCATCATTGTCTTGCAAGGCAGCTGCCTCATGGAAGGCCGTTGTAATTTCCTAGGCAATGCAGGGTTAATTCTCTCATACTGGGGTGGAGACACCTCTTTCACTGGCAAAGAACACTCATCAATTTAGGGGTCCAGTGTCCCCAACTTCATCAAGGCCTTCCCGTACTTCCTCATTTCAACTTAAAGGATTCCATTAGTTCCCCATCAGTGCTTCATTTTAATAGACACTGTATGGGCCTGCGAGTTCAACTTGTGTTGTGATTCAGCCAGTTGTAAGGTGAGATTCTGCGTTTGATTTTATCAGTCTTATCCCTGCTACAGGAGATAGTATCTCCTTTAGGGCGTATATAGAAGCTTTCACATTACTTATGCAGTGCTTAAGCAGGAAATTTAAATCCTTGAGCTCGTTATTTTCTTTCACCACTTTAGGATCAACTGGCAAATGTTTTTACAGTCTTTAATTTGGGAAAAATATTTGAAAGTACCGTATATGTAGTCACTCAAATCCTTCCTTCTTATAAGTGGTTGTTTAGGAGTAGCCAAAGGTAATGTTTGCATATGTCTATTAGCAGATCATGCCATGGATTATAGTGTTCTTTACTATTATGAATAGAGTCATTAGTGTCTTTACATATAATATTTCAGAGCCAATTCCAGAAACCCCAGAATCAATTCAGAAAACTCAACCTTAAAATTCTGTTTCTCTAGAATACCACTCCTGGTACCAAAATTTGTTTTTTAGTGTTCTTCAGATAAACAGAACCAATAGAATCTATTTATTTGTTTATTGTAATGAATTGGCTCACATGATTATGGAGCCTGGCAAGTCCCAAGATCTGCAGGGTGGGTGAGTTGGTAAGCTGGAGACCCTGGGGAACCGTGAAACCCTGGAGAACCCTGAACCCTGATGGTGTAGTTCCAGTTTGAGTCTGAAGGCCAGAGAACCAGGAGAGGTGGTGCTGTAGTTTTAGTCCAATGGCCAGCAGACTTGACATACAGGAAAAGCCTGTGTTTCAGATTGAGTCTCTCTTAGCTCAGACTGTCATAACAAAATACCCTAGACTCGATAGTTTAAACAACAGAAATTTATTTCTCACTATCTGGGGGCTGGAAGTCTGAGATCAGGGTGCCAGCATGATAGGATTCTGGTGAGGGCCCTCTTCCTGGCTTGTAGATAGCTGTCTGCTGGCTGTATCATCACATGGTAGACAGAGAGAGAGAGAGAGAGAGAGAGAGAGAGAGAGAGAGAGAGAGAGAGAGAGAGGAAGTTCTGGTCTCTCCTCTACTATTCCCATGACAAAGGCCCCATCCTCATCTAAACTTAATTATCTCCCAAAGGCCCCACCTCCAATACCACCACATTGGGGGCTAGGGCTTCGATACATGAATTTTGGGAGGTACATAAACATTCAGTTCATAGCAGAGGCTGGAAGCAGGAAGAACTGATTTCCCAACTGAAGGCAGTCAAGCAGGAGGCATTTCATCTTACATGTGGGAGGGTCAGCCTTTATACTCTACTCAGGCATTCAACTGATTGGATGGGGCCCACTCACAGTAGGAGGGCAATCTGCTTTACTCAGCCTACCAATTCAAGTATTAATATTACCCAGAAACACCCTCACAGACACATCCTTTTTGACCAAATGCCTGGGCACTCCGTGTCAAGTCAAATTGAAACATAAAATTAACTACACCTACCCTAGCCATCCTTCTTTTGTTACTCCTTGTGCCCGAAAGCCATTCTGTTTTTTCTGAGCCATATCTTTATTCCATCCTCTTCATGATATCACTTGTAATTTTGAAAGACTGAAATTATCTGGGATTCTTTACTGGTTATTTGTGTTATATCATCCACTGAATTCTAAACTTGTAGATGGTGATGGCAGGGATTTAATTTATTAAATAAGAGATGTATATTTTCTGTATCCTCTTCGATGGCAAGGAGGTGGGTGCTCAATAAATACTTATTGCTAAGTGCTATATACATTCAGTGCATTTGGAGAGCATGTTTTCTACCAGTTGGATTCCCAGGAAGACAGCTAGGGAAAGTGAGTGTCAGTAATCTTCAGTCTGATGACGGTTTCTTAGTCTTCCCCTCAGCTCTGTGCATCTCCTTACTCCTGGTGCTGTGAGCTAGGGCAGCTTTCTCACTCTTGCAGAGTAAGGAGAGCTGGATCTGAGGACAGTGAACCTCTGTGTCAGGGTTACAGTCATTCTGGCACACCTAGGAGATTTCCCTGGGCCCTGGACATTCGTTGGGAAGCTGGGAGTAGCTTGCATTTGTCTAGGGCAGGGTTTCTCAACCATGTCACTGTTGGCATTTAGGCTGAAGAATTCTTTGTTGTGGGGGGCCATCCTGTACACTGTAGGATGTTTAGCAGCACCCCGGGCCTGGCCCTGCTAAATGCCAAGTATCATCTGTACCTCAAACTGTGACAACCAAAAATGTCTTCAGTTATTGGCAAATGTCCCCTGGGGACAAAAGAATTTGAGAACCACCAATCTTGGCGTTTTTTCCTTGCATAGCAGTTTCACCTGTGTTAACACATCTGAGAGTCATAGCTCTGTAAATCAGGGAGGAACCCATTCCTTTCTCTGTTTTACACAGCTGGGCAAGTGGCAGGAAAAGAAATAGAACTCACGCCTTCTGACTGCAAACTTACGTTCTTTCTCTTAAGACTTCCAGAGATAAGTAATTAAAAGAAGTAGTAACTTTTCCCCACTTTGAAGATGTCAATTTTGAGTTGAAGAACAAAAATCTTTGTTACATTACAAGTTTTAACAAAGGGATACCATTAACCACTTTGCTATTTTCATATTTCGGCTCTTAATGTTATTTTGATGAACTTTCATTTAGCCCTTTTGAAAGGGAAGCAGTTTAGATTTCCTTTTTGAAGTGCCTAGTTTCATTTTTGACTGCTAGGGTTTCCAAATCTTCCAAATCTTTAAGATGAGGGGGCCATCCTAATTAAAGTTGTTCACTTCCTCTTGAAGATGCGTCATTGTGATAACAGTGTGTATGTAACCTTCACAGTGGTGTTTTCCAAGAAAACCAAAACACAATACTGTCTTTAAAAACAGAAGTTTGCAGTAATTGTTATTGAGACTAGATCAGAAAACTGGAAGTACTGAAACAAGAGTTTGAAAGGCACACAATTTCTGAAACTATAAATATTTTACTTTCTGTGTTTTGAAAAGAAGAGGAAGTGTATTATTTTAAATTGGTATCTGAAGGTAAATAACTGAAGTTTGCTAAGTAGGGGTAAGATTATACTTAAGCTTGAGATTTTAATTAAGTTAAAATATTTTTTCCTGTTAAGATATATTTCTTATCCTTTGAAATGAAGTTTAAGTATGCTTAGATATCAGACTTTAAATTTATCATTTTGGAACAACATTGTTTATTATAATTAATAATTATTAATATCAACTGAGGGCCTACTTCATGCCCTTTTCTCTTCTAGGAGCTTCAGTTTTACTGTCAATTATTAATATTTAGTATTAACATTAAGTGATATGAAATGAAAATTAGTGAAAACATTAATATCAATATTCATTAGGAATTAATATTAAGGATTATTTTTGAGTATGTTGAATTATCTTTGGACAGTTATCACTACTCTCGATTGACAAGGCAGGTTGGTGTTCGAGAATTTCCATGTTTTTAAAAGGTGGCCTTGTTAATAAACTAGGTAACAGAGAACGATAAACCATCAAACAGAAAGTAAGAGAAATAAACTCACAGCACATAATTGCCCCTTTGAAGAGAAAACTCACAGCACAGTTGCCCTTCTGTTTTGTTTGATTAGACACTTTGGACTCAACTCATTTTCAAGCCTAACTTGTTATCTCTAAGAGTTTCATTTTCACAGCTTTGAGGAGCCCTAGACAGACAGCAGGGGTGCAAACTCCCTGCCAGCTCTGGCATGACTAGATTCCAAGGACTCTGATAAAGTCAGCCTCACAGAAAAAAGAAAAAAAATGATGAAAAAGCAAACACAGCTGCTCCACAGCCACTTCTGTTATCATTCTGCAGCAAGGAAAAAAAAAGCCATTTTTACCCTTTAAAAACACCAAGCAGCTTTTCCTCAACTGCCAGCATTTCCCCCTACTTTCTCAGTGCCATGACATTTTCTTTCTTTCTTTCTTTCTTTCTTTCTTTCTTTCTTTCTTTCTTTCTTTCTTTCTTTGCCTGCCTTCCTTCCTTCCTTCCTTCCTT
>NW_012151507.1:6490352-6490883 GCF_000956105.1 Propithecus coquereli | reverse complement strand
AAAAAAAAAAAAAAAAAAAAATATTTCCATTAAGAAAATTTCTGGTCTGGAGCCAGGCATGATGGTCATGCCTGTAGTCCCAGCTATTCAGGAGGTTAAAGGAGGATCACTTGAGGCCTGGAGTTTGAGTCCAGCGAACAGAGTGAGACCTCCATCTCATACAGAAAAAAAAAAAAGAAAAGAAAAAGAAAAGTTCAGGTCCACGTGGCTTCACTGGCAAATCCTATTAATGTTTTAATAAGAAATAATGCCAGGTTTATACAAACTCCTTAGGAGAATAGGAAAAGGGGAACAATCTCAACTCATTTGTTTGATGAGGCTAGCTTAATCTTGATAGCAAAATCTAATGAGGACAACACAAGACAGGGAAAAAAAATCACAATCTAATCTCTTGTAAGTGCAATAGATCCTTAAAAAATTAGCAAACAAAATCCAGCAATATATAAAAAGAATACCATATCACCACCAAGTTACATTTATTTTTAAAAATGCCAGATGATTGATTTAAAAACCATCAAATAAAAAAGAAAA
>NW_012151507.1:6486426-6490302 GCF_000956105.1 Propithecus coquereli | reverse complement strand
TTTGAGACAGGGTCTCACTCTGTCACCCAGGCTGGAGCACAGCGGTGTGATTGTAGCTCACTGCAGCCTGGAACTCCAGGACTTAAGCGATCCACTTGCTTTAGCCTCCTCAGTAGCTTGGACTACTATGCTACCATGTCCAGTTATTAAGCTATTTTTTAAAAAGTTTTTTTATAGAGACGAGTCTTGCTATGTTTCCCAGGAACTACCAGCCTCAGCAATCTCCTACCTCAGCCTTCCAAAGTGCTAGGATTATAGGTGTGAGCCACCACACCTGGCCCTGGTTTTGTTTTTGAAAGTACCAGTGTTGCTGTCCTATGGCCTAAACACATCCCATGGATAGGAGCTGATGTGTATATATGAAACAAATGTCATTGGAGAAGTGATGAATACAGTCTGTGAATCACTGATTAAATTTATTTTGGGACAAACACCTGGCTTGCAGGTATGATGCTGGTATTTCTGAGGAAGTACAGAACTAAATTGTAGGTCTGGAATAGCTCAGTAAAATGTTCCTGTTTTTTTTTCTTTTTCTTTTTTTGTGGTCAAGACTCAAATGTCTCATGGTTAAACCACATGTATCTTTTTGAAACACAGAATGCTGTTTACAGATAACAGAACCTATACTACTGCCTGGCATTTATTACATCTTAATAATTGTCTATTGAACTGAACAAGTTGCCCATATTACATCAAATGTGTTACAACCGTTAGGTTTGTTTTTCATTTTGTCATATGAATAGAAAAAATATCCCCTAAAACTCTGCTCTAATAGACAACTATGTCTAATTTTGTATCACTTTTCTATTTTTTTGCATTTTATACGTTATTATAACCATGTTCTATTCTCTATTTTTGCTTGGGCTTTTGTACAGTCAGCCTTCCTTATCCATGGGTTTCATAGAAAAATAATTGCATCTGTATTGAAAATATATAGACTTTTTTTTTTTACCTTGTCATTATTCCCTAAACAATACAGCATAACAACTATTTACATACCATTCCCATTGTATTAGGTATTATAAGTGATACAGGGATGATTTTAAGTATACCAGAGGATATGCATAGATTATGTGCAAATACAACACCATTTTACATCAGGGACTTGAGCATCTACAGATTTTATCATCTGCAGGAGGTCCTAGAATCAATCCTCCACAGATACTGAGGGACAACTGTACTTTACATAATTTAAAAAAAGATGCATAATGGTTTATTGAGTAAATAGTCTATAATTTATGAAATTGTTTACCTGTTATTGGGCATTTATGTTGTTTTCCAGCATTTTAACATTATAAAAAATTCTGCAACAAACATCTTTCCATATAAGGCAATTTTCTTTGGTATTTCATAATCTTTCCTTAAAATTGTGTACGGTCAACTAATTTTTGACAAGTGTGCCAACCGTACACGATAGGGAAATGATAGTCTCTTCAATAAATGGTGTTGGGAAACTGAATATCCATGTGCAAAAGAATAAAATTGGACCCTTATCTTATACCATACACAAAAATTAACTTAAAATGGATTAAAGACTTAAACGTAAGACCTAAAACTATAAAACTGCTAGAAGAAAACAGGGGAATCTTCTTCACATTGACGTTGGCAATGATTCTTTCAATATGACACCAAAAGCTCCGCAACAAAAGCAAAAATAAGCAAGTAAGACAAAATTAAAAAGCTTCTGCACAGCAAGGGAAACAATCAACAAAATGACAAGGCAACCTACCGATTGGGGGAAAATATTTGCAAACCCTGTATCTAACAAGGGGCTAATATACAAAACATATAAGGAACTTATGCAACTCAATAGCAACGAAACGAACAACCCACTACAATCTTGATAAGCCATTCAGTGATAAAACTATAAATTTAAATATGCTCATTCCAGAAAGTCAAAGTACCATTTTTGCTTTTGGAAAATTGCCAAAGAATTAGTTTTTCCACCAAAAATAGCCTCCCTTTAATCCTGTGCTTATGCAATTCCGGGTATATTTGAATGATACATTTTTTTTGCCTCTGCGTATGGCTTGGTGGGGTTTTCTAAATCTTCAGTAGTCTTTTACTGAAGTAGTAGGCTGTGGTTAAACGCAAATAGGTGAAGAACTGCCCTCTGATGTTTTATCTGATGTTCTTTTTTCTTTGATGACTAGACTTTTACCCTTAACGTTGATAAGACTTTTACCCTGTAATGAAATGAATGGAATGTTTAATTTATTGAAACAACTTTTGTGGGGATTGAAATAGAGAGGGATTGAAATGCCAGATTAATTTTTAAAATCCTCTTACCGTCTATTATGCAAAAATAATTGTGGTTTTAGCATTGTTGAAATTTGCCATTTGATATTGGAATACATTCTCAAATAAGTGTGGTTTTGTTTCTTGCTTTATGTCTTTTTTTGCTAATTGACTTATTACTTGCATTTTAGACTATGGAAATGATGTTAGACAAAAGCAAATTTGAGTGATTTTCTTATTCAAGTTCAAAATTGGTCATAAAGCAGCACAGACAACTTGCAACATTAATAATGCATTTGGCCCAGGAACTGCTAACAAGCATACAGTGCAGTGGTTGTGCAAGAAGTTTTGCAAAGGAAATGAGAGACTTGAAGACGAGGAGTGCGGTGCCGGCCATTGGAAGTTGACAACGATCAATTGAGAGCAATTATTGAAGCTGATCCTCTTAAAACTACACGGGAAGTTGCTGAAGAACTAAACGTGGACCATTCTATGGTTGTTCAGCATTTGAAGCAAACTGGAAAAGATGAAAAAGCTTGATAAGTGCGTGCCTCATGAGCTGACCAAAAATCAAAAAAATTGTTGTTTTGAAGTGTCATCTTCTCTTATTGTACGCAACAACGACGAATGATTTCTCTATTGGATTGTGATGTGCGATGAAAAGTGGATTTTATATGACAACCAGCTCAGTGGTTGAACCGAGAAGAAGCTCCAAAGCCCTTCCCAAAGCCAATCTTACACCAGAAAAAAGGTCATGATCACTGTTTGGTGGTCTGCTGCCGGTCTGATCCATTACAGCTTTCTGAATCCTGGCAAAACCATTACATCTGAGAAGTGTGCTCAGCAAATTGATGAGACGCACTGAAAACTGCAACACCTGTGCCCGCATTGGTTGGCAGAAAGGGCCCAATTCCTCTCCATGACAATACCCGACTGCATGTCGCACAACCAACACTACAAAAGTTGAACGAATTGGGCTACAAAGTTTTCTCTCATCCATCATATTCACCTGACCTCTAGCCAACTGCCTACAATTTCTTCAAGCATCTTGACAACTTTTTTTAGGGAAAATGCTTCCACAACCAACAAGATGCAGAAAATGCTTTCCAAGAGTTCGTCAGATCCCAAAGCACGGATTTTTACGCTATAGGAATAAGCAAACTTATTTCTCATTGGCAAAAATGTGTTGTTTGTAATGGTTTTCATTTTGATTAATAAAGATGTGTTTGAGCCCAGTTATAATGATTTAAAATTCACAGTCTGAAACCGCAATTACTTTTGCACCAACCTAATAACTAGAAAAATCCTCATATGTTTGTAAATTAAGAAATACTCTTCTGAATATTCCTGGATCAAATTAAAAAAAAAATCACAATGGAAATTAGCAAATATTTTGAAATGAATGCTAAAAAAATACCATATATCAAAACATGTGGGATCCTGCCAAAGTGGTGTTTGTAGGGAATTTTTTGATCTTATATACATGCATTAGAAAAGAAGAAAGTCTCAAAATATTATAAATAAACTTAGCATACATCTCAAGAATTTAGAAAAACAATAGCAAATTAAAACTAAAGAAAGTGGAAAGAAGGAAATAATAAAGAAACAGAAACTAATGAAATAGAAAACAAATGATAG
>NW_012151507.1:6479254-6485415 GCF_000956105.1 Propithecus coquereli | reverse complement strand
AAGAAAAATTCTATGATTATCTCAATGGATCAGAAAAATGTCTGACAAAATTCAATATTCATTCATGATTAAAAAAAAAAACCTCTTGGTAAACTATGAATAGAAGGGGATCTTTCTTCATCTGATACAGAGTACATATTTAATAAAAACTGTAGCAAAGATCATCATCAATAGTGAAATTTACACAGTTTCCCTTTGAGATCAAGAATAAAATAAGAATGGCTCCATCACCATTTCTGTTCAACATTTTACAGGTTGTTCTAGCCAGTGTAATGAGACAAAACTAAAAAGAGGTAGAAATAAAATTGTCATTCTTTATAGAAGCTATGATTGTATACAGAGAAAACCTAAAATAATCTATAGATAAATTATTAGAATGAATAATCAAGCTTAGTCCACACCAGTGTATGTCTCATTCCATAAGTCCTACAAGGTGACATTGACATTTTCCCATTAAGTGGTGGAGTCTATGGTCCTCCTTGAACCTAAGCGCATCTTGATACTTGCCTCAACTACTAACATGCAGTAGAAGTGCTGCCATGCAGCTTCTGATGCAAGGTTATGAGCATCAATACAGCTTCTTCCTGGCTTTCTCTCAGGATGTTTACTTTTTAGACCTGGGTCCCATAAAGAGGCCACACGTCAGTGTTTCAGCCCTAGCGAGGCTTTAAGCTGCCAGCCAGCATGAATGACTAGACTTCAGAGAACTCCTCCCTAGCCTTTGATTCTACCAGCTGCGGTCCCAGAAATCATGGAGCAGGGATGAGCTGTCCTCACCATGTCTTGTCTGACTTGTTAACTCACAGAAATCTTGACATAACAAAACCATTATTGTTCTTTTAAGTCACTAAGTTTTGGAGTAGTTTGTTAAGCAGCAACAGATAACTAATACAGGCCAATATAAAAAATCAGTGGTATTTTATATAGCATTCAGAAACAAAAAAATAATCTTATGAAGAACACGAAAGGAAGATTTTCACTGTGACTCATTGAGTTATCTAATGTAGAAATAATTAAGAATGTATAATGATGGTGTAAGAATCAATGAATAGAATAGAATAGAGAATCCAGAAGCAGACTCACACCTCTGCATACATTTGATGTACAGAAAATGTAGCACTGCACAGGAGTGGGGGAAAGGATTGTCTTTTTAAAAAATAGTGCTATGAATCCATATCAAAAAATGAAAATTGACTATTATCCCCCACTGTATACAAACACTAATTCCAGGCAGACTATAGATCTAAATGTGAAAGGCAAAAACAATAATGGTTCTAGAAGATGAAATAGGAAAATGTCTTCAAGACTTTGATGTAGGGAAAAAGTTCTCAGTAAGAGACACACACAGACACACACACACACACACACACACACACACACACACGGAGAGAGAAAGAGATGAGTGGGATAGAGGGAGAGCGAAGGAAGGGCATGGTTAATAAAGTTGACTACATTCAAATTAAAAACTTCTGTTTATCAAAAGATACTATTAAGAGTCAAAAGGCTAGTCACAGAGTAGGTGAAGATGTTTGCAACACATACATCTGGCGAAGGGCTTGTATCCAGAACAAAGAAATCATATGATCAATAAGAAAAATACAGACAACCTAATGGAAAATGTACAAGAGACTTGAACAAGGAGCTTAACTAAAGAAGATACCCAAAGTCCAATAACATTGAACGTTGCACATTGAAAGGTGCTCAACCTTTTTAGTCATCAGGAGCCTTTCCTCTTCTGTAAAAGGAGCAGAATCACGCATAATTCTGAGGGTTGTAAAGAATACAAGAGATAATTTTAAAACTTTATTTCAAAATAATTCAACCTTACAGAAGAGTTACAAGAACTCCCATGTATACTTTTCTCAGGTTAACCAAGTGCTACCTTTTTGTCATACTCTTCACTATTTTCAGGCCCAGACCCACATACTTATGTATATATGTGTTTTTTCTGAACCATTCGAGGATAAGTTTTAGATATCATGACCCTTTGTGCCTAAATACTTTAAATACTTCAGTATTTCCTAAGAACAAATGATACTATTTTATATGACCACAGTATGATTATCAAATTCAGAAAATTTAACATGGATTCACCACTATTATCTGACGGACTTAATCCAATTTTTCTAATTGTATTTAATAGAAAAAATTTTTTTTCTGATCCAGGATCCAATCTAGGATCATGCTTTGCATTTAGTTGCTATGTTTCTGTCACCTCCTTTAATCTGCAGTGGTTTCTCTGCCTTTCTTTGTCATTCATGACATTGACACGTTTGAAGAATATAAGCGAGTTGTTTTGTACAATGTCCTGGAATTTGGGTTTGATTGCTATTTCCTCATGATTAGATTTAGGCTATGCATTCTTGACCAGTATGATACATTAGTAATGGTTTGTCCTTCTCACTATATCAACAGTATATAACTTAAAGGACATGGCATAAAACAGATAGTCACTATATCTCACCTTATTATTATATTTTTTATCATGAGAAATTTCTTAGTTTTTTTTGGAAAAAGTAGGATATGAATTGATTTAATAAATAAAACTTTTTATGAAGCATTTTATGTGTGAATGTGTTTATCTTAAAATTGATGATAAAACCTGAAACAGATGTGAGGTTGCCTAAGACTGATCATCCCAAGAAGCAATTAATAAGTAATATTGTCAGAGTCAGTGAAGATGTTTCAAAAGAGCCATTTGGAGAGCTTATCATGCGTTCTCTGAAGTTGGAAGGATGCAGGGACTGGTATCTGATTCAGAATTGCAAAGTCTTTAGACTTCACACATAAAATGCTTTATAAAAAGTTTTATTGTTAAATCAATTCATTCCTTACTTATCCCCCCAAAAATAATGCTGAGAAATTGCTCACAATAAGGTGAGAGTCAGTGGCCTGAGCTTTGTTGACTTGGAGCAGAGTGAGGGAAGGTGTTTCTCTTGGAATCCATCATGATTTCTAACATTTGGCATGACAAATGATGCTTGGATTTCACATGAGCCTATGAGGTCCTACAAGGGGGAATCGTTCTGGGTTGTCTTGAATGGAACTCCGTACAAGGGGGCTGAGCCCAACAGAGGGGCGGGCCACAAGAACCCAGTGGCTTAAGGCCAGTGGCTGTAAGTGGCCATCTGGAGGATGCATAATGTACGTGAAGTGTAGGCAAGAGATCCCTGGTGGTTGAGGATGTCTCTGAAAAGGCCACAAAATCACTGCAGGGAAGAAATAATTGACATTTAGAACATCTTTAGTAGAGAAGGTACTACCCCAGAGTATAACTGTGCTGTGAAGTATCTTTACTTACCCTTATCTCCTTTCACTCACCTCACTGCACTCCCTGAAAGGTCCCAAATCATCATCCAGGGAGTGAAGGAGAAGGTGGAACAAGAGCTAGGGATGAATCTAGTCATCCCATCTTCTCTCACAGCCTTCCACGCCTGAGGTAGGTCAGAGCTCAGGAAAGGGAGACTTTTTAAATGTGATGAAAATAGAGTTTTAAGTATTATACTTGCCTAGATTTTTTAATGTCTGGAAAAAGATAACCAAATTTCATTGAGTCCAAGATGCTATTGATTATAAGATGCTCCGTTATTTTTTATATACCACTGAGAAAGGAAAAAAAGAATCCCTTGCAATTATGTTTATAAAGTGCCCCTGAGATTTAGATTTCATAGACGAGATGCTAAAATGGAAGAATATGTTCATCTTAGATGGACATTTTATGGTCTAAGAATGATTGGAAAAGCTATCTGCCTGAGATTTCACCCGGGAAAGAGTAAATGAATTAATATGGAGGTTTTAAGGGAGGCGGGGAAGGGGAATACAAAGTAAAAGTGATTCCTGATTATTCTCTACAGTATCCACCGGGTTCAAGAAACTGGTTGGACAGTATAATTTCTCAATCTAATTTCAAACAAACAATTACACATGAGTCAAACCTGCCTTTCACAAATGCCTAAACAGAAAAGGGAATGCAAGTGCTTGAAGATTCACAGCTGTCTCCAACTTAAACATGTCTAATGCTGCCCAGAAAGAGCTGAAAACACTCCCTGAAAGCTATTTTAGGTGCTATATTTTCTTGGTTGGAATTAAAATTCAGATACATAGAAATATTGAAATACGTGGGATGTTCTTGTAATTTATAAGGAATAACAGGAAAGAATTTTTCCAAAATTGTGATGATTCTTGTAAATTGTAGATCCCATACCCTCATTAGATAATATGTGGAAGGTAATAGTATAACTAAAATATCATCTTGCCTCCATACCTCTTTGATATCTAGATAAATAAACTGAATCCTCCCAATTCTATGGCCTGTGAAAGTCTGAAGAACTCCTTTTTGCTTTCGTGAATTCCTGGAGAATTTTGTCTTAGGGTCCCTAAGTCTCTGGCTCTCAAATACATCAATCTGGATTTGACATTAGAACCTTGTGGTCGTTTCAAAATATGTCCAGAAATTCTTTGACACTCCTCTCTTCAAGAGGGGAAACTTAATTCTTCTCCCTTTGAGTGTGTGGGATGGACTAGGTGACTTACTTCTAATGAAAGTAATATGGTTAAAGTGACAATGTATGACTTCTGAGATTAGGCTATCAGACACGTGGCTTCCTCTTTGTACTCTCTCAGATTGCTTTCTCTGAGGGAATCTAGCTTCTGTGACATGAGGACACTTAAGCAGTCCTGTGGAGTTAGGTCCATGTGGCAAGGGACTAAGGCCTCCAGCCTCCAGCCATATAATTAAGCCATCTTGGCAGTGGAGGTTGGTTTCTTTGGAAATTTGTTGATGGTAAGTAACATTTTAGAAGGGGGGGCTAGAGTTTGCATTTGTAATTCTGTCAGCAGTGATTATATCAAGACCTAG
This sequence comes from Propithecus coquereli, assembly GCF_000956105.1. Taxonomy (NCBI): domain Eukaryota; kingdom Metazoa; phylum Chordata; class Mammalia; order Primates; family Indriidae; genus Propithecus; species Propithecus coquereli. The sequence goes on along the minus strand of NW_012151507.1, from coordinate 6,480,557 downwards.
AGTCATTTTGCCCTAACAATACAAAACACTTAAAGGACTTTTCCCTTATGAACAATTGGGTCTCCTTGCCCTGGATTTTCCCCTTTCTAAACCATTCTGTTCAGCCAGTAAGATTTTCCTGTATCATTTGTCTGATCATGCTATGTCCCAGTTAAAAAAATGCATCCATACCCCACCCACTCCTATTGCTTTCAGAATAAAATCCAAACTCTTTTACCTGGTTTATACGAACCCTCAGGACTTCCATGATGTGAGATTGTAGTCACTTTTCTGGCCATGGGATATTTATTTTGAATATCATACAATAATTATTTTTCACAAGTTCTATAGAAGCAGAAGATACCATAACTTGACCTCGAGAGTTTTTGTTCTTAGAAATGAACACTTATTTCGTGTCAATGTTACATACACAGAATTAGTGGACAAAGTGACCAAAACTTCTGGGGAAGAAAGAAATGACTGTTATCATACTCATATAGCAGGAACAATTGAAACTCTGTGGGTAGTTGAAACTGGACAAGAGAATGAAAAGATATTGGTGGAGCAATATATGCTTTTTATTTCTGAAAATGTTGCAGCATTAAATTCTTTTTTTTTTTTGAGACAGAATCTCACTCTGTCACCCTGGGTAGAGTGCCGTTGTGTCAGCCTAGCTCACAGCAACCCCAAACTCCTGGGCTCAAACAATCCTTCTGCCTCAGCCCCCTGAGTACCTGGGAATACAGGTGTGCACCACTACACCCAGCTAATTTTTTTTCTATTTTTAGTTGCCCAGCTAATTTCTTTCTATTTTTAGTGGAGACATTGTCTCGCTCTTGCTGAGGCTGGTCTTGAACTCCTGACATCAAGCGATTCTCTGGCCTTGGCCTTCCAGAGTGCTAGGATTACAGTCATGAGCTGCCATGCCCGGCCTTGCTACATTAAATTCTTAAGCAAAGAAAAGAAAACAATATTATGATATATCCATGATGTAGCTATTGAAAATAAAAAAGTTGATCTGTATTATTGACCTGGAACCTTGTCTATCATATAGAGTGAATAAAATGGCTAGAGAACAGTATGTAGAGAATGATCACATTTAGAGTAAAAGTTTATATATGCATATGCACGTAGTGTAGAAGGCTCTGTCTTAGCCTTTGTGTTGCTGTAAAGGAATACCTGAGGCTAGGTAATTTATAAAGAAAAGAGGATTATTTGGCTCATGGTTCTGCAGGTTGTACAAGAAGCATGGTGTCAAACCTGCTTCTGGTGAGAGCTTCAGGCTCATGGTAGAAAGCAAGGAGCTGGTGTGCAGAGATCATAT
>NW_012151507.1:6469546-6477519 GCF_000956105.1 Propithecus coquereli | reverse complement strand
GGGAAATGAAAATTAAAATCACAATGAGATATCACCTTACCCCAGTCAGAATGGCTTTTATTAAAAAGTCCAAAAACAACACATACAGCATGGATGCAGAGAGAAAGGAATGCTTATATATTGCTGATGGGACTGCAAATTAGTACAACCTCTATGGAAAACAATACGGAGATTCCTCAAAGATCTAAAAGTAGACCTACCATTTGATCTAGCAATCCCACTACTGGATATTTACCAGAAGGAAAAGAAGTCATTTTATCAGAAAGAAACCTGCACGTGAATGTTTATTGCAGCATAATTCACAATTGCAAAGATGTGGAATCAACCCAAGTGCCCATCAATTCATGAGTGGATTAATAAAATGTGGCATATGTACACCATGGAGTACGACTCAGCCATAAAAAGATGCCTTTTGCAACAACCTGGATGACATTGGAGACAGTTATCCTAAGTGAAGTATCTAAAGCATGGAAAAACAAACATCACATGTACTTGCTATTAAATTGGAACTAACTGATGGGCACACATGTGCACAGAGGGAAGTAAAACTCAGTAAAAATCAAGCAAGGGGGAGGGGGGAGGAAAGTTTGGGTAAAAACCTACCCAACAGGTATAATAAACACTATCTAGGTGATGGGCACACTTACAATCCTGACTCAAGCACAACAAAATGGATACATGTAACCACAAACATTTGTACCCCTGTAATATTTTGAAATTAAAAAAAATAACATCTTGCAAATATGTAAATATCCGTCTTTGTCTCCTGCCCCTCTTTCTTCCTCTTACTTGTTTCTTTTCTTAGGGGAGTCACAAGAACTCTCTATTATCAGTATCCTCTTCTGTAAAACAGAAAATGAAAATAACCCCTACTCTTCTGTACTTCAGAGCGTCACTTTTGTAAGACTCAGTTGGGCAAATGCATGTTAAAGCATGTTTTGAAGAATAGGGTCCTACCCTAATGCTAGCCATATTTGTATCTTGCCACATGATGGCCCTGTGGATCAGTTTGTCAGAGCTGACATGATCCTTCCCGTTTTACAGACAAGGATATAGCTGAGAGGCTGTGACCTGCACATGGTCTCACAGCACTAGAACCCAGGCTTCCGGACTACTAAAGGTCATTTTAAAAGTGTATTTCTCTTCTGTAAACTAAACGATCTCAATTCTTTTAGCTTTTCTTCATCAATTCCACATAGCAACATAACTGACAATGAAATGCAAATGATTGTTCAACTTACTTTCTCACGTGGAATTTTGCTGTTAAGGTCGGATTGAGTTACATGAGCACTGACTGCGTCTAAGCCAGGCGCTGTCCAGGGAATACAGTGGGAAGTGAGGGGACAGGGTCCCTGCCTTTACGGAGTATATGTTCTGTGGGGTAGGGTGGGGGTGGGAGTGGGGTGCATGGGTAGTAAGCAGAAAATAAATGGGTAAACAAATAAATGAACAAGATAGTTTTAGTGATAAGCCTTTTTGAACTGAGTAAAGCACAGTGACATGAAGCGGTGATAGCGTGGTGGTGTCGAATGAGGAGGTGTGACCTAGAGACAGTGATCAGAGCAGGGCTCTGGCCGGAGATGACGGTGGAGCTAAGACATGAAGGAGAGCAGGGACTTTGTCTCTACTGTATCATTCCCAGCGACTAGACCAGCGCCAGCAAACAGCAAGTGTTCAATAGATGCCTGCTGAATGAATTACTCAGCAAAGGGACTAGCCATTCATGCAAAGATCAGGAGCAGTGGGAGGAAAAGTATTCGGAAGGGCTTTACTACGATAGTTAATACTAATAGCTACTTTTGATGTTGCTCTCATTTTGTGCCAGGCACTGTGCTTAACAATCTACACTTACCTAAAAGTCGAATATTCACATCAACCCGAAGAATTAATTAATTATAATAATGCTATTTTTCAGATAAGGGCTGTAATGACATTTGTGGTAAAAAGAATGGAAGCTTATATTTTAAAATCTTTAATGTTCTTGTTACTCCTTTTAATCTCAAACACTTAAAGAACAACATTTGGTTATATATTAATTAATCAAAATGCTGGGAAAGGTGGTCACCTAATTTTCTATTGAAATGTATTTGTTAATGTTCTGTATACAACTAATAGTTTCTTTATCTGCTCTGTTCATGTATTAGTTATAATTAGATCCTAGAAAGTCTCAGTTGAAAGCCACGTTGGAATTCAACTAATCCAACAGTACTATTTCATAAAAAGACTTAGGCATGAAGAAGTTAAGTGAATTTTTTAAATGACCGTGGACTTTTGTAGTGAACATTTGGAATGAATAAAACTTGAGTAAGAATGGCCATCATTTGTTAAGCACACAGATCACATGTTCTCAAACAGTGCCTTTGTTCTTCATAAAAACTGCCATGACATTACAATCCCCACTCTCCTCATAAAGGTGCCTAAAGTTACCCACTCGAAGTCACACCGACAGTGAATGGTAGACCTAAGATTTAAAGTCAGATATGCTCCTTTAATACACCATTCTTCTACTCCCTAAACAGGATCAACTCATAGTAAAAATATTTTAGAATTTGATGATAGAAGTTATAGCAGTTTGGATGGAGTGTTTACTCATTCCAGAACACTGGAAATTATGTTGCTTTTGTGTGCATCCCACTTGAATGTAAAGAGTAGAAACAAAAAATCCATTGCTTGTGTTTCATTAATGCCCATAGCATCACACGTCCAATGATCAGCAAAATCAGTACCGTTTGGATAGTGAGACGGTAGCTCTTGACAACTACAGAGAGGGAAACTTGGCAGAGACTGCTGGGGAAATCCCTGACCTAAGGAAATCCCTCCTCAACAGCAGAGTGCCCCAGGGACCTTTGAGACTCTACTAAGGGCTGATAAAGTGCAATCTCAACACAAGCGGCAGATGCTATCTTTCCTGTCTTCTCTGAATGACTGAGGATTTCTGCCTCTGTTAGTCTTCTCTCCTCTTCCTCATAGGAAGTTCCTGGCTGGAGAAACCCCCGATATAGGTGAGCTAAAGATAAAAGACTCCAGGGCTGCTTAGTCTTCCCCGTGGACTTCAGACCAACTTCAGCTTTTATTTTATCTATCTATCTATTTTGGAGGACTTGGGGGATTATAATGAGCAATCATCAAACAACCAATAGAGCCTAGGGATTTACTGAACTCATAAAAGAATCAGTAAAATATGCCTTCCAGAAATTGGGATAAACCAGTCTAAAAGTAGTTTTTTGGCCATCTGAAGATGGGTTTAAGCATCACTTGGTCTTTAGCTGAGATGCCCCTCAGCCTATTCCTTGACACTACAAAGAAACTACTTATAGTAGTTCCTGCATTTCGTATTATTCCTACTGCTCCTATGCGCCCCTTCCCAACACTATACTTTGGGGGGGGGTGGAATCCTAATTTATCTCGTCACCACAGTCTGAGAAACAGATGGACTCTGTATTCATGATTACAAATTTAGATGGTTTCTGTGACTATTATTGTTCCTTCACCATTATGCATCATCCCATATAAAGCCTTAATTCCAGGCTCGTAAATCAAATAGCCAATATGAAAAAGCACTTATGAGTTACCTTCTGTGGACCTTTTGATAAACGTGATGTGATTCATGAGTTAGCTATCCTAAACCAGTAGAAAAATATTTCAAGGAAATATACAGAAAAAATTCTCAGTTCCATGAAATCATGTAAATGTCAAGCCTCGAGCTCACTGAGCTAGTCCTTTGTCATTTCTCCTCGTATCTCGAAGACATTGCTTTCTTACATGGATTACCATAACCATCTTGGCCATCAAAATCAGTGTAATGAGACAGAACAGAGACATTACAGTTTATAATTAAAGAATATCAGGGGATATGCTGTTTTTCTGTGCCTTTAATTTATACCTCTCCCAGCCTGCCTATCACAACACTGTCCCAGGATCTATTCCTGTGTTGTAGACTTGACACTTTGTACTGTAATTACTGCTTTGCTTCTCTGTATCTCTCATTGAAGCAAGTTCTTTAAAGGCAGCTCATAGTGCTTGTCTCACTGTGTGTGCTTATGTAGTTGGGATTCCACTGGAAACATCAACACGAGACAGAGATTCTCACAAACAACACCTGTGGGAGAAAGAAGGAAGTGGGATCGGGCAGAGAGAAGAGTTGAAATGTGAAACAGATCCAACAAAGTCCTCATTCGATCCTATAGATGCCCTGGGTAACTCTAGATAGCTCTTCAGAATCCCTCCACCTTGGGGCGAAGAAACTGGGCCTTTATTCCTCATCCACCTGTGATCGCATGCAGGTTGGCCCTGGGAGTGAGGCATGATCTCGGGCAAGGCGGCTTTCACAGGCTGGGGGTAGTTTCCAGAGAATGACTCGGCTGAGATATGTCAGCGGCTGCCAATACTTCCAAAAGCTGGGGGAAAAATGAATGTGCCGCATTCAATCCTGAAGGCAGGGATCTGGGTCTCACATCACAGCATACACTACAATACTCAAAAACTATCGTTAAGTAAATGACATTATAGTTCAGCCATTTCTCCAAGTGACAGGTGTTTTGATTTCACATGTAGAAGTAGAAAATTTTAACAAACTGAGGGTGTATCATGCATAGAGGTTAGTTTAGAAGCATCATTTTTAGGTACTAGTTGTTACATAGCTACTAGGTTTCTGTATCAATTGTATCCTACACAAATTCTCTTTCATTTATCCTGTGTGACCTGCTGGAAGGAATTCTTGAGACTTGAGTTAAAAGACCTGGGTCCTTCCTAGAACTGTGCCACTTACTGTTGAGCAAATCATTTTACTTCTTGGTCTTCAGTGTCCTCTTCTGTAAATTAGCAATGACGGTATTTTGGCTGACTCTCACAGAGTTGTTGCGCACAGTGACAAAAGAATGCTTGTAAAAGCCATTGTGAGCTGCTGGTGAGGAAGAGCCTGGAGAAGCTGCAGCTGCAGGAGTAGCACGAGGAGGCCCCGGAATTTGAGGGTGGTGCAGAGTGAGGTGCGGAGGGCACAGAGAGGAATGCGGCAGGGGGCTGCAAAGGGAAAGGGCGAGGAAGAAAGGTGGAACTTTCCTGGGGTGCCAAGGACTATCTCTTTCCACTTTACTGTTGCAACTCAGGCCAGCTCAACTGAAGCAAATTCAAAGCAAAACAGACCAAAACACAAAAGAGACAGACACATCAGTCAACTGAATGACATATGTTGAGTAAATCATTATGCATCTTAGAGCATGTCTCCCCTCCACCCCCCGGCACCACGTACACAGCCATCATATTATTGAGAGGGAAGGAAAACCACTGTATTTGCTTAGTTTTGGGGGTTCTTGGCTATATTATAGGATCTATCACCTCCTTAACACCACTTTGACTCAACTTTTTCATCTGAAAGCCAGTGTGTGTTCATTTCTAAATCTCTCTTTATTGCTCTCTCTTTTTGTTGTGGTCGTGGTTCCTTTGGTCTCATTTTTAATCTTTCCCCATGACAGCCTTTTCTTGGTCCCTGTCCTGAAAATAAGTAATCATCCTTCATTCAGGTCAGGGTAGAGTTAGCATGGACTTCCCCAGACCCTACCCACAGCATCGGAAATGTTTCCTTCGAATTCTCAGCTTTTTCAACCTTTCTGGCTCAGGCTTGGTTTTGGTTTAAAAACTGCAGAAAAATGTCATGTGGTCAACTCCAGGGAGGTGCAGTTGAATGATTTCTAACCAGAGGCATTTCCCAGCTGGTTGGCCGCATAAAGACTGGTTTTCCCTCAACACCAAAGGTTTTCTGTAGCATGTTCTGCTCTTGTCCCTCTAGTCTTCCTTCTAATAAACTATCCATCCTGCCATTCATCCATTCATCTGTCTACTTCCATCTCTTCTGGTTAAGAAGCCAGCTGCACATTTCATTTTCTCTCCTGCAAGCCTTCCTGCACGGTCCAGATGTGAATGAACTCTGCCTTCACCTTCAACGCCTTGCTTCTGGGACCGACTTTTCCTGGTTTGGCCTCCACCTCTGGGAGCTGGTGACTGAACAGGATAATTTCAACAAAGCAGCAAGGCAGATTTGGGTCAGGCCTGCTTTGTGCTTTCTGCTATTTCAAGATCCATGTGTTGTGTGAATCTAGCACTCAACCCTGGCCTTGTCAACAGCACATTTGTTTTATCCATAAGGCACACACCAATGCTTGCCAAACCTGACTTCGCTTGGACTGTGACAAATCTATTCTCTATACCAAAGATCTTTTTTCTGTGTTGCCAGATAACTCCCCCCACCCCTGCAACTCAGGGTTTCTTAAAGGAAACAAAGTATTAAGTATCATTAGATGGCAATGAATATAATGAAAGCATTTTTCTCGTGGAAGTCTGTCCTGACTGCTTAAGGGTAGGCTGGGTATCCTCCCTATGTACTCCAATGGCATCATATGCTCTCCCCTATATTTTCTGTATCTTTCTTTCCTTCTAGATGTCATGAGGACAACTCTCTTGCCCATCACTATATGTCTAGTCTGGAACACATAAATGTAAGTGTATATTTATTCACTAATTAACTAAACTTTGGAAAGTGTGGGCTTTCTTCCAGTTTCCTGAGAAGGAAGAGAAGTAGCAATATCTGCGTTTCTGGGCACCATCTCCCCAGGGCTACATGGTCCATTGAATGGCTTTGCTGAGGGTAAGTTGAATGTTGAGTTCTTATGTGTGATTTTGTTTCTTCATTATTGTGTCTGTCCATACCATCCTCCTTGCTGTTCCTAGAAGATGTCAGGCACAGTCTTCTTCCATGGTTGGCAATGGCTAAAGGTGATCAGGAGGAAATAGCAAGAAGAAGCATGCCTCCTTCTTCCTGCCTACCCACGTCCACTGCTAAGCGCATGGTTAGGGAGTGTGCGCTTAGCAGCACATATGTGGCTGTCAAGAGCCTTTCCAAGCCTGTATTCTTTCCCTCCTTTGGCTCTGTATCTCCCCCTAAATCCCCTTCCAGCCTTCTCTCCTGTCAGTTAAAAAAGCCATCACACCTTATATAACTTAAATTATGACTTGTGTGTGGCCTAGGTGGTTTTCAAAGCTGGTTTAGGTTACTATGAAACCCCTGTATAATTTTTTGTGTTTAAGCTCTATCTCTCCAACATATGAGCTCTTTGAAGGCGTGGCTCATCCCCATACTTTCTTTCTCTCTGACTCCAATATGTAGAACAGAATGCCCTCTCTATATTAGAACTTTGATAAATATTTGTTGGGTAGAATTGAAATTAATATGGTTAGGCATCCAGGTTGCAATGTGTGGATGTGCTTGGTACCATCTCTGTTTGTCTTTAAGGGATCAGGGTATCTAGCTAAGTACATTCTTTTCCCAGCTCATTGTCTGCTTAACTCATACTTATCTCAAAAATTGCTTCCTTTAAGAAGCCCTCTTGGGTGATGAAAATTTGGGCTAGGTGCTCCTTCTGTGTGGTTCTACAGCATCTTTTACTTCTCCATATCATAGCAGTGTATGAGGGGTCTTCAAAAAGTTCATGGAAAATGCATATTATGAAAAAACTATGCATGGATTTAAAAATATTTTTACACCAAAATAAACTTGCACTAACTTGTTATAACATATCTGAACAAGATCTAGTTTGAAGCACTAAGAAGGATGAGACATCAGTTTGAAAATCAGAGCAACATGAATTCTGCTAAAATTGAAGCAAGAACAAACATCATATTTATGGTGAAGCATGGGTGGAAGAACGGTGAAATAATTGATGTTTTATGAAAAGTTTATGGGGACAATGCCCTAAAGAAATCAGCAGTTTACAAATGGATAACTCATTTTAGGAAGGGTCTATATGATGTTGAAGATGAAGCTTGCAGTGGCAAACCATCCACATCAATCTGCAAGGAAAAAGTTCATCTTCTTGATGCCCTAATTGAAGACGACTGATGATTAACAGCAGAAACAAAAGCCAACACCATAGATATCTCAACTGGTTAAGCTTACACAATTTTGACTGAAAAATTAAAGT
>NW_012151507.1:6466851-6467184 GCF_000956105.1 Propithecus coquereli | reverse complement strand
CAGCACCATTTATTGAATAAAGATTTTTTACCACAGTGTATGTTTTTATCTTCTTTGTCAAAGATGAGATGGCAATATTAGGATGGTTTTATATCTGGGTTCTTTGTTCTGATCCATAGATCTATGTCTGTTTTTGTGCCAGTACCATGCTGTTTTAGTTACCATAGCCTTGTCATATAGCTTAAAGTCTTGTAAAGTGATGCCTCCTGATTTGTTCTCATTACATAGGTTGCATTGGCTATTCAGGGTATTTTCTGATTCCATACAAAGTGTAGAACTATTTTTTTCTAGATCTGCAGAAAGGACATTGATATTTTAATGGGGCTTGCATTG
>NW_012151507.1:6461144-6462426 GCF_000956105.1 Propithecus coquereli | reverse complement strand
TTTTCCTCTTGTTCTTTTCATAATTTCTTAACTGGTAAGCTTTTCTTACTAATTTTCAACATTTCATCTTTCTAATGTGAAGATTCAAAGCTGTAAATTTTCGTCAATGTATTGCTTTATTATATTCCATAAATTTTAATCCATAGCATTTTAAATCAACTTATTGAGATTTAATTTAATTTACATACATTTAATTTACATACATTAAAGTCCACCCTTTTTGAGAGTACAGTTGTACAGATGAGTTTTGGTGCATGTATACATCTATTTAACCACCTCCACAATTAAAATATAGACAATTTCCATTGCCCCAAAATATACCTTCATGATTCTTTGCAGTCATTTCCTATTTTTATTAATCTTTTGTCATTATAGATTAATTTTGTATTTTGAAAGATTTCATATAAATGGAAACAAATGGCATGTACCCTTTTCTCTCTGTTTCTTTAGTTTAGCATAATTTTTTGAGAGTCATTCATGCTGTTGTATTTAACAATGATTAATTCTTTTGTATTACAAGTTAGTATGCCATGAGATGGATATATAAAAATTTACTTATCTATTTATTTAATGATGAATTTGGTTTGTTTTCAGTTTTCGGCTATTATGAATAAAGCCGCTATGAACATACATATATAGGCTTTTGTGTGGAGCTCTGTTTATATTTCTCTTGGATAATTACTTAGGTGCAGAATTGTTGGGTCATATGGTGTATGTATGTTTAACTTTATAAGAAATGGTCCAAGTATTTTAAAAAATGGTTGTATCATTTTCAGTATACACAACCAATATATCAGAGTTTCAGTTGCTCATCAATACATGTTATTGTCAGTCTTTTAAACCATAGCCATTTTAGTGGGTGGGTAGAGGTATCTAATTGTGGTTTTATGTTGCAGTTCCCAGATGACTAATGATTTTGAGCATTTTTTTTAATGTGATTATCAGACATTTGTATAATTTTTGCAATGTGACTATTCAAATATTTGCTCACTTAAAAATTGGGTTGTCTTCAGCTGTAAGCTGTGAGAGTTCTTTATTTATTCTGAATGCAAAGTTTTTTTCAGTCATATGTATTATAAATATTTTCTGTTTGTGGCTTTTCTCCTAGTCTGCTCTTTTGAAGAGCAGAAGATTTTAATTTATCAATTTTTGTCTTTTATGATTCAAGCTTTCTGTGTTCTATGTAGGAAAACCTGGTCCATTATAAGGTGATGAAGATATATTTTTTCTATATTTTCTTCTGGAAATTTTATAGTTTTAGCTTTTATGATTGGTTCTATGA
>NW_012151507.1:6456949-6461094 GCF_000956105.1 Propithecus coquereli | reverse complement strand
GAGTTTTCCTCTCAAGACTGCTTTTGCTGTATCCCACAGATTTTGATAACTTGTGTCTCCATTATCATTTAGTTTGAAGAATATTTTGATTTTCATCTTTGTCTCCTCCTTGACCCAACTATCATTCAGCAATAGGTTATTTAGTTTCCATGACTTTGTGTAGAGTTGAGCATTTCTATTGGAATTAATTTCTAATTTTATTCCACTGTGGTTTGAGAAGATACATGGTATAACTTCCATTTTTTAAAATTTATTGAGGGATGTTTTGTGGCCTACGATGTGATCAATCTTAGGAAATGTTCCATTAGCTGATGAGAAGAATGTATATTCAGTAGTTTTTGGGTAAAATGTTCTGTAAATGTCTATTTGTTCTAGAGTTCTGTTTAAGTCCATAGTTTCTTTGCTTATTTTCTGTTTGGAGGATCTGTCCAGTTCTGTCAGTGGGTTGTTAAAGTCCCCAGGTATTATGGTGCTGCTGTTTATCATTTTGTTTAGAACAAGTAGGATTTGCTTTATGAATCTGGGTCCTCCTGTGTTAGAGACATAAATATTTAGGATTGTTACATCTTCTTGTTGAATTGTTCCCTTCATTATTATATAATGACCATCTTTGTCTTTCTTTACTTTTTCTAATTTGAAGTCTATGTTTTCTGATATAAGAACAACGACACAAGCTTTCTTTTGGTCTCTATTTGCGTGGAATATTGTTTTCCATCCTTTTACCATGAGTCTAAATGAGTCCTTGTGGGTTAGATGTGTTTCCTGGAGACAAAAGAGACTTGGCTTGTATTTTTTTATCCATTCAGCCAGCCTATATCTCTTCAGTGGGGAGTTTAAGCCTTCACATTTATTGAAAGAATTGATAAGCAGGGCGGATTTCTGTTCATCCTGTTGGGTAGAGCCTTATTGCTTTGGTTTTCCTCTTCAGCCATTATGGTATCTGGGCTCTCAACTTTAGCTTTTGGATGATTTTACACTGCCAGGTGCCTGCTGTACTTGTTAGTGTATAATGCAGTTCTGTATACTTCCTGCAGGGCAGGTCTGGTCTTCACAAATTCCCTCAGCGATTGCTGAGAAAGTCTTTATTTCTCCCTCATGTAAGAAACTTAGTTTTGCAGAATACAACATTCCAGGCTGACCATTATTCTGTTTTAGAAGACTGAGGATGGGTCTCCAATCCTTCTGGCTTGCAAGGTTTCAATTGAGAAGTCTGCATTTACTCTGATAGGTTTTTCTTTGTAAGTTATCTGCTGTTTTTGCTTTACTGCTCATAAGAGTGCCTCTTTTATGTTTACTTTGGCCATTCTAATGACTATGTGTCATGGTGATTGTCTCTTTACAATGAATCTCCGAGGGGTCCTGTGTGCTTCTTGTACCTGGATATCTAGATTTCTAGCTAGGCCAGGGAAATTTTCCTCAATTATTCCCTCAAATACATGATCCAACCCTTGTGCATTTTATTCTTCACCCTCTGGGGTACTATGATTCTTATTTTGGCCTCTTTACATAATCCCACATTTCTTATAGGCTTTTTTCATTCCTCTTATTTCTCTGGTCTTTCTCTTTGATTTGTTTAGCTCATATGTGTTATTTTCAAGCTCTGAGATTCTTTATTCTGCCTGATCTAGCCTATTCTTAAGGCTTTTCATTGTATTTTGTAATTCCTTGAATTGATTTTTCATTTCCAGAATTTCTTGTTTGGTTTTTTTTTTAATGCTTTGATTTCTTTAGAGAATTTTTCATTCATTTCCTGTATTGTTTTTGTGGCTTGTGTTGGGTTTCCATTTTATCTTGTATTTCATTGAGCTTTCTTACAATCCATATTTGAAATTCATCTGTCATTTTAACCATTTTGTTTAGGTTGGTATCCATTGGTAAGGAGTTATTGATTTCTTTTGGTGGTGTCCTTTTGCTCTGATATTTCATGTTTCTGGAGTTCTTTTGCCGTTTCCTTCTCATCTGGCCTCTTAATTGAGAGCTGGGGGTGCTAGGGCTGGCTTATGGCCATTTCTCCAAGTCCTCAAAGGTTGACCTCTAACCATGCTGGGGAGAGGAGTGTTGGTCCTGAGTTGCCTTTGGGGTGTTTTAGCAGGTTTGATGAACCTCTTGGGTTACCCCTGACCTGTAGTTTTCACCTCTTCCCCATGGAGTGTATTGTGTTTGGTCCCCCAGCTTAATCTCTGAGCAGATGGATTGTACTTGTGGGTATAAATCTGCCACTCCCTAATTGCTTGAGTTGGAAGACATTATGTTTTGCTATGGGGTTGTTCCCCCTGTCATTGATTGCAGTCTATGTGGAGGAGCCAGCTGCTGAGGTAGCCTTTTGTGCCGGTGGCCAGCTCTCGTTCTGCAGGTGGAGCATACAAATACCCCAAGCTTTAGGAGGGACCCTGTAGCTCCCAGAGGGTTGCTTGGTCCCTACTCCCCCTGGGATGGGGGAAGAGCAAGATGGATTGTGGCTGGAATGTGAGAGCCTGAGGGGCTTTGCTAAGCCTCAATGGGGCTCAGAGGTTGCTTATCTGGCTGCTGGGGGAGGGGGGGAGGCAGCACTGATATGGAGTTCAGGGCAATCTCTCCAAGCCCCAAGAGCTGCTCCCAAGGGGAGGGACCTAATCACTTGTTTGCCAAGGCCCCTCTCTAGGCTTTTTCCCTCCCTGTCCACTAGCCTGGTTTCTGTGCTGGGTGAGGTGTGTGCCTTCCCTATTTTCTCCCTGGAACTCCACAGCAGTTTGCCCTCTGATTAGTCCATGTGCATTCCCTCTCTGCCTAAGACGAGTTCTCAAGCTACCCCCGAGTTTGTGTGTCTGACTTGCTGCATGTGTCTCCATGTGATGGTGGCAGGTAGGGCACCTCCAATCGTGCATCCGTGTTCCACCACTCGATCCCAAAGTGAGGGATGTAGACCTCTCTATTTGCAGAGGTCTCCACCAGGGCACACTCCCTCCAGGAGAGAAGTGGCGGTTCTCGAATCTCTTGGATCAAGTTGCATTCCCTATTGTACTGAGTGGTGGGAGGGGTTGCTGCTCCCAGCCGCAGGAGACATTCATTTGCCATGGGAACCGGGGCTAAGCTAATTCGGTCCAAGTGCCACAGCCTTCTCCAATATGGTTCTCCAGTGGAGGTGGGGCACGCTCATGGACCCTACTCCTCTGTGCCCCTCCACGCCCTTCCATTGGATATGGCTGTGAGGTCTCTCTTGCCATCCTGGCCTGGAACCATGACCACTTCCCCACATCTCCGCTTGTGACTGGGGGCTACCACGTTTGGCCTGCCTGTCTGAGCCACCAGCAGGTGATCCCACCAAACGCCTGTGGGCAGGAAGATTGCAGGCTATGGCTCTCCAGAGGGATGGCCTGGGATCGTGCTCCCGTCACTGAGAAGCAGGCCTCTCAGCACTGAGCACTCCAGCGGCTGCTATGGTTGGGGGAGGGGCTGTGGTCTCCCTGCACCGTTCTTGTGTCTGGGGGACACCGGGTCCTGCCCTCCTGTCCCAGCCACCAGCGGGAGATTCCACGCAGCACCACTGCAGCGGCTCCACTCTCCGAGGTGGATTTGGCTGGGAACACATTCCCGTCACCGAGAGACGGGCCTTTCAGTGCAGAACACTTTGGCAGGTGCTATGGGGGGAGGGCCAAGGCTACAAGCCACCTTGAGCCAAAATTACTTTCTGGGATGCCAGGAATGGAGGAGGTGCGGGGGTGCGGGGAGGCATCCAGATGCAAGAATGCTGGCTCTGTGTCCCTCGCGGTACCCCCCTGCGGGATGAGAGCCCTGTGTCCCTCTGCTGGCACCTGGGTGGAGAAGAGAAGCCCCACTTTACCCTTTCACTGGGCTCCAGGCCTCCTGGGATTTGGTCCATGCCACGGATCTCTCTTCTCTATCCTCCTCTCTTGGCTTCACACCTTCTCTGGGTGGGGTCCCTGGACTCCTCTGCTGTCTCTCCCCATGGTCCACATCCAGGCAGTAATTGTTCGCCCCTCTCCTCAGTCCAACCCTCTACTCTTCTGCAAGGACAGTCCGGCAAGCTGTGTCTCTAGTCTGCCATCTTGGTGGTCTGTCTATATTTAAATTTAAGTAGTCAGATGGGTTGTAGTATTGAGCAGCACAGTGTTAGAAGTTTGTCTCTTTCCAAAGAATAAACTTTT
>NW_012151507.1:6442957-6445114 GCF_000956105.1 Propithecus coquereli | reverse complement strand
CATGGCAGGACTCTAATCTCTCAGACTCCCAGGTTTAAGATTCCACTTTCCCCCTGCTCTGTGTTTAGGCCTCTTTCTTTTTTCTCATGGCCAAGACATCAGAAGCTGATTGAACAGAATAGATCCCGAACAGTGACATTCACGACAGATCATAACCGCTACAAATTTCCCCATGATTTTCACCCCAGACAGGTTTCTGTCTCATCGCTGTGGAAGGTGGCATGGTGAATACCATGAAACCATGTGCTGCTTTCTTTTTTACCACCAGCAGAGTTTCACTGCGGTTGAATGGGTTCAAAGAGAGGGTTTCACTTTAACTGATGGCCTTACCGACACCTGGAACGTCTGAAGCATTATTATTATGCTGACTTGTTCTCAAGAACTTGGGCTCTTCTCAATTTTAGGAACTATGATTGTGTGTCCTTGTATGGAAGGAAGAGATGTGCTGCCCTCAGAAACAGAAGTTCTATCAGAGCATCAGGTGGACGGCATACTTTCATCCGGCTGCGGAAAATACAGCGGCCATGCTGAGCACCTGTGGAGGATGAGGAGCCCAGTCCTTAGGTTAAAGGGGCCAGAGACGGGCAAATTCTCCCCATGATTCTATTTTTGATTTTCACCCAATGGCCTGTTTTAATCTCCTTTTCTAAAATGCAAGTAAGTGGTAATTTTCTTCTCAATAATATAGTCAAATTTCTTGCAAATTTGAAACGTAAAATAGGAAACCTCTGTCAAGTTGAACCCATAAATTAATGGTGGTCACAGGAACTAACCAGGAAGGCTACTGGGCAAGACATCAGCACCTTTCCTGTGGCCTGGAGGCCTCCAACTCAGTGACTCCTCTTCCCTCTACTCATCCTCTCTGTTGCTTCTTAGGTAAGGCTCATTCACTTCTAGCTTACTATGCTTTTCCCTTGGACAAGATTACAATAAGTTGACCTGCCATCACAGGGTTTGAGAGTTTTTCCTCATCATGGGAAATTGGGAACAACTATGTATACTCTGAGAGCTCTTAGTGGTGGAGATGAGGAGAGGAGAAGGAAGAGGATAGTCAGGAGAAAGTCTGGAGCCTGTGGCTTAGAGCGTGTCTTCTTGGTGAAATATTCTACTCACTGGACAGCAGAGTTACAGAGACAGCGTAGATTTGAGTTAATCTTTCCATAAATCTGTATTGAAAATTGTCTCATAAAACAATGTCACTGGCCTTCTTTGTTGTTTTTCTCTCTTTGGCGTACGTTTAGCATAATTATCTTTACTCATTCTTAGATATGATATTGATTGTTGGCTTGAAATTGACATTCTTTGTCATGTTAAGGAAACATCTTGTAAACAGTTCTTTTAAATCAAGAAATGGTTTTCATTTTTACTGAATTTCTTTTTGACAATGAATTAAGATGCTTTTATTGTTTTTCTTATTTAATATAATAGTATTCATACCAACCATCCTATTGTGAGGTTTTAAATGGGTTAAGTATGTAAAGCTCTTATAACAGTGTCATACAATGTTGGCTGTTGTTATCACATGTGATGTAGTATGCTATCTTAATAAATTGTAGGTGATAACCCGTTCTTACATGCTTGGGATTAGACCCAGGAGCCACTGTCAATCAGTGATCATGATTGACGTAAGTCCCACGGTGGGGGCAGCAGGGGTCCCTAGCTCTTGTAAATGCTCTTTTTCCAGAAGATCCATATTGCTCTCAGGATTATAATTCTTGTGTAACTTGCCCCTCTCCCAGAAAACACTGGTCATGAAAAGTAAAAGTCAATGGAAATCAAGCAGGTGGGAGGGGGAAGGAGGGGATGGGTAAACTCACACCTAACGGGTACAGTGCACGCTATCTGGGTGATGGGCACACTTATAACTTTGACTCAAACTGTACAAAAGCAAATTATGTAACCAAAACGTTTTTACCCCTGTAATATTATGAAACAAAAAAATTAAAAAATGCATAAATTGAAATAATCCCCCCAAAAAAAATCTGCAAGTGTTTACAAATTGAGGGAATTTCATCTCATCCCTTGTTGATCTGTTTATTTGGAATGGACAACAGAGTGTTGTAGTCATAGAAGTGTGGAAACGAGAGGTGGATTTGTTCGGAGGCACTTCTGCATGACGTTTTTACACATCTTATGACAGCTTTAGTTCCAGACTCT
>NW_012151507.1:6439995-6442907 GCF_000956105.1 Propithecus coquereli | reverse complement strand
ATTTTATAGATTTCTTTTAGCTACTGATTTCTATTTTTGTTACTTATTTCTCACTTCTAGTTTCTATTGCTTCAATTTTTCTAAATTTATTAAGAGTTGTTTTTATGGATAAGCATATTATCTATTTTGGTCAATGTTACAAGTGTACCTGAAAAAAATATGCGTTCAGTGGTTGTTGGTTGTAATGTTCTATAAATGTCAATTAGATTAAGTTGGTCGATAACATTGTTAAAATTACCTGTTGCCTGTTGGCTATTCAAGTGGAGCTGTCCAGAGGTGGTTGGATATTTGAAGCTGGAGCTTAGGAGAGAGGGTAAAAAATTTAAATTTTGGTTTTTAACAACAAAAAGACAGAATTAAAGCCATGAATGACCATGAGGACCCAGGACAGAGGCTTGAGTAACATTAACATTTAGGCAGAAAAAAAGTATAGGAAACAGAGTGTCCAAAGAGCTAGAAGGAAAATCAGGTAAGAGTACAGCCTCGGACCATGGGAAGAGGGAGTTTTATAAGGAAAAGTGAACATCAGCATTAAATGTCACAGACAGAGCAAAAGAAAGGTGAGAAACGTAGATGTCCATTTGATTTTTGAATGTGGGGGTATCCTTGATCCCCCTTAAGTCCTTTTTATACAAAATACATGTTGCAATCTTGATCTACAATTTGCCATAAGGAACTATCTGGCTAACTTTTGCCAGTAATAATTGAGTCAGAGGCCAGGAGAAAACAGATCTGGCAATACCTATTTATGTTCACTGGACAAGTAAGGCAGCTACTATGTTTCTTGTGGGCTAATAAGACTTTCTCTTGAGCAATGGAGTTTTAATTTTACATTTTTAAATTACAAATATGATTTTCCTCAAGATATTTTTGTTGTCAGGCAACTTGACCTATTTTATATGAGGTGCTGAAGCTAATCTTACATTCTTACAGGGCTTCTTTTCCTTTTTTTTTTTTTTTTTTTGAGACAAGTTCTCACTCTGTTGCCCAGTCTGGAGTGCCGTGGTGTGATCACAGCTCACTGTAGCCTCAAACACCTGGGTTCAAGGGATCCTCCTCCCTCAGCCTCCTGAGTAGCTAGGACTACTGGTATGCACCACCATGCCCAGCCAGTTTTTCCATTTGTTTGTAGAGACAGGGTCTAACCGTGTTGCCCAGGCTGGTCTCGAACTCCTGCCCTCAAGTGATTCTCCTGTCTTGGTCTCCTAAAGTGCTGAGATTATAGGCATGAACCACTATGCCTGGATTTACAGGGCTTTTGAGTGCTTTTACAGGGAGTTCTGTCCTAACCTTCCTTCTTGATTGGCTAAACTTTATTATCATATAAATTTATTTTAAGAATCCTTCTGGTAGCTGGAACATATATCCTGGAAATCTCCTCCCCTTGATGTGCCTCCCTTCACCCCAATTAGAATTGAAACATTGTTTGTATAGAAAGATGGTTTCTCCATATTTATACAACCACCTACATGCTAGCTGTGCCTGGGACCGTATTTGATTTGTTAGGATGTTAAGTGCAACTTTTTGAGGACTTCGTTTTCTACTGAAAGTTTCGTTGAGCTCTGATTCTTATATTGAAAGGCTTTTCATACTGGTGCTGGTAATGATATAAGTGATGGTGGTGAAGTTACTTAATAGAGTCAAAGACAAACGTTATTATAATAAAGCAGTTCATCTCAGCTGGAACTTGAAATGAATGGGCTTAAGAGAAGAAGAAAAAAATATTTCTTGTCTATCTCAGGGAGGCTAGAGATAACCAGAAATGCATCATTTTGAAGAAATAGGAAGAAGGGTATAAGAGATATATAAATGCATTCATTCGATCATTAAAAAATGAATTGAACATCTACTCTATACTAAGCCTTGTGCCAGGTGCTGGTGATATAGTAGTTAACAAGACAGACAAGATCTCTGGATGCATATAATGGGAGAATGTAGTATAGTCTTAATTTCAGGGTTGTCTGGAAATGCTGGGGAATATGAAAATGAGACTTGGGGTCTCTCACTTACATTATATGAGAGGATTTAGATGCCATTTTTCTTAGATGGGCAAATCTCATTTGCTACCAAATTTAGGTCTGACACAGGAAGGATTCAGACCTATTCTCATGTTTATAAGCTGCCTAGGATTCTTAGGGGAGTCATTCTTCCCCTAGTATAATCCTTCTTCCTGTACCCATCATGCCATTTCTGCTAAGAACCTTTCCTTAGAGGTGGGCTGTATAACACAATGGTGAAGAGCATGAGTTTTGGAAGCGGACTGACCAGGGCTCTGGTTCCATTTTGTCGTTGATGGACTGTGTATCACTAGTAGGGGTACTTAATATCCCTGAATTTCAGTTTCCTGTCTGTTAAATGGCACAATAACAATACTTATTTCACAGGACTCTTGTGAAAACTAAGTGAAATGAGTATCCAAAGCTTTTAGCGTAGTGTCTGACACATAGCAAGCGCCCATCATTATTAGAATTGCTCTGGATTCTAACAACCTCAGAGATAGTGCTGATGCAGAACCAACAGCGAAGAAGAACAAATCTACCCTGGTACCAACCCCCCTTGTGAGTCACACCTGGTGGCAATAGCTACCGTTTACTAAGTACTAACTATGTCCCAACTTCATGCTTATGTAGTTTACATGTGAATTGACAGTATCTCTTCTTCTTATCACTCTTCTCCCCTCATGTTTTTTTTTTGTTTTTTTTTTGAGACAGAGCCTCACTGTGTTGCCTGGGCTAGAGTGAGTGCCATGGCATCAGCCTAGCTCACAGCAACCTCAAACTCCTGGGCTCAAGCGATCCTCCCGCTTCAGCCTCCCAAGTAGCTGGGATTACAGGCATGCGCCACCATGCCCAGCTAATTTTTTCCATACATTTTTAGTTGTCGGATTAATTTCTTTCTATTTTTAGTAGAGA
>NW_012151507.1:6425039-6427790 GCF_000956105.1 Propithecus coquereli | reverse complement strand
AGGAGTCCCCCTTTATCTGCAGTTTTACTTACTTGAGATCAACAGTGGCCTGAAAACATTAAATGAAGAATTCCAGAAATAAGCAATTCATAGGTTTTAAATTGTCACCATTCTGAGTGGTGTGATGAAATCTTGCACTGTTCCACCCAGAGCATGAATCATCTCTTTGTCCAGCATATTCTCATTGCCTGTGCTACCTGCCTATTAGTCCCATAGTAGCCCTCTCAGTTATCGGATGCACTGTTGTGGTATCTCAGTGTTTGCAACCCGGGAACCCTTATTTTACTTAATAATGGCCCCAAAGTACAAGAGTCGTGATGCTGGCAATTTGGATATGCAAAGAGAAGCTGTAAAGTGTTCCCTTTAAGTGAAAATGTGAAAGTTCTCAACTTAATAATAATAAAAAAACCATGTATATCGAGGGTTGCTAAGATCTATGGTAAGAAAGAATCTTCTATGAGGGAAAAAGAAATTCATGCATATTATATATAGGGTTTGGTGCTATCTGTGGTTTTGCGCATTCATTAGGGGTCTTGAGATGGATCCCCCTCCGATAAGGGGGGATTAGTGTATTCTGCCATTCTTATTTCATCTACCCTTCTACCTACTCCCTAGACGCTCTTGATTATTATTTTCAATAATGCTTTTAGAAATTACATTTTGGACTAGAAATTATAAAAACATGTAAATATTAATTAATTCCACCTTAGTAAGTTGCATGCACATAATGTCTTTTGATAAATAAAAGTGGATTTTATAATCAAGAGAGTACATATTGTATTCTGAACTATCTGAACTGAAGGCCATATCACTGATGACGTGAAAAATGACTTCTCATCACATTTTCTGAGGTTGTGTATTCACAACTACAGCCTTTATCATTAACCCTTAGGATTTCAAATATAGTAGGTGCATAATTTCATTATGTTACATTCCTCTTTGTTCTGAGTCTACTTTATCTGGTATTAAAATAGCCATTTCTGCTTTTTTCTATTACATACATGATATGTCTTTTCCCATTCTTTTACTTTCAACCAACCTATGTCATCATGTTTAAAGTGAGTTTCTTATAGACAGTATATAACTGAGTTGTGTTTTAAACATCTACTTATCCAATCTCTTTCTTTTAGTTTGTGTAAGTCTGCCATTTTATTATTTGTTTTCTGTTTCTTGTTACTCTTCATTTCTTGCCTTCCTGTGGGTTACTTAAACATTTTTTAGAGTTTCATTTTGATTTATTTATAACGTTTTTGATTATATCACTTTGTATAGTTTTCTTAGTGGTTGCTCTAGGTATTTCTGTGTATATACATGACTTATCTCAGCCTACTGGTGTTGATGTTTTACCACTTTTAATGATAACCTAAGTGTAGAAACTCTACTTCCATTTTAAGTTCCTTTTTTTTAAATTTTTTTTATTTCAGCATATTATGGGGGTACAAATGTTTAGATTACATATATTGCCTTTGCCCCACCTGAGTCAGAGCTTCAAGCGTGCCCATCCCCCAGAGGGTGCGCACTGCACCCGTTAGGTGTGAATATACCCATCCCCTCCTTCCCTGTCCCATCTGCCTGATACCCGATGAATGTTATTACTATATGTGTACTTAAGTGTTGATCAGTTAAAACCAATTTGATGGTGAGTACATGTGGTGCTAGTTTTTCCATTCTTGTGATACTTCACTTAGTAGAATGGGTTC
The DNA here is from genome assembly GCF_000956105.1 of Propithecus coquereli. Lineage (NCBI taxonomy): Eukaryota > Metazoa > Chordata > Mammalia > Primates > Indriidae > Propithecus > Propithecus coquereli. The sequence continues at coordinate 6,426,090 of NW_012151507.1, read as the reverse complement.
CAGTTCTACACAGAATAATACAAGAAGTGCTATATCATCATTGTTTTTTGTGGCTGAGTAGAACTCCATGATATACATATACCACATTTTATTAATCCACTCTTGTGTTGATGGACACTTGGGTTGTTTCCACATCTTTGCAATTCTGAATTGTGCTGCTATAAACATTCTAGTGAAGATGTCTTTTTTATAGAATGTCTTTTGTTATTTTGGGTAGATGCCCAGTAATGGGATTGCTGGATCAAATGGTAGTTCTACTTGTAGCTCTTTGAGGTATCTCCATATTACTTTCCACAGAGGTTGCACTAGTTTGCAGTCCCACCAGCAGTGTATGAGTGTTCCTATCTCTCTGCATCCATGCCAACATTTAAAAAGCTTCTGCATAGCCAAGGAAATGATCACGAGAGCAGACAACCTTCAGAATGGGAGAAAATATTCTCATATTTCACATCAGATAAAGGGCTGATAACTAGCATCTATATAGAACTCGGGAAAATCGGCAAAAAAAAAATCAAACAACCCTATCAAAAAGTGGGCAAAGGACACGAACAGAAACTTTTCAAAAGAAGATAGACTAATGGCCAACAAACATATGAAAAAATGCTCAACATCTCTAGTCATCAGGGAAATGCAAATCAAAACCACAATGAGATATCACTTAACTCCAGTAAGAATGGCTTTTATCAAAAAGTCCCAAAACATTTTAAGTTTCTTTAGCTTCTTCACTTTCTAAGCATAATTGTCTTAAATATTTCCTCTAAATGCATTGAGCACCACATCAGATGATAAAACTTTTGCAGTAACCATAAAATACGATTAAAGAACCTCATGCAGTAAAAGATGGTCTATTATATTTGCTGCTATTTTTGGTCATCCAATTGCTCTTCTTTCCTGCCTGAAGGCCCCAGCCTTCTTCTGTTACCATTTCTTTATATTTGCAGAGTTTTTAAGCCATTCTTTAAGGGTAGGTCTGCTAGAAACAAATTCTTTTAGTTTCTTTTAATCTGAGGATATCTTTGTTTCTCCTCCATTCTTTTTTTTTTTTTTTTTT
>NW_012151507.1:6424099-6424989 GCF_000956105.1 Propithecus coquereli | reverse complement strand
CAGTATGTTTCACAGCTAATTTAGATGCTCTTTGATTTCTTTCCTTGGCATTTTGTAGTTTTCAGTGTACAACTCCTGTACATATTTTGATCAATAAACCCTAAGTATTTCATTTCTTTTCAGAAACAGTAAATAATGTTATATTTTAATTTTGTTTCCATGTATTTATTACTCTCGATTGCAGATCATACTTCCTCCTCAACTCTCCAACTTCTAAGCATTTGAGAGTCCCAACACTCAGTGTTTGAATCTTTGGTCCTCTTCACTTTTCTATTTGCAGTCATTGCCTAGGCGAGCTTATTCAGGCTCATGACTTTAAGTGGCATCTATGTGCTAATGATTCCCAAACATGTAACCCCAGCTTTGACTTCTTCCTCGCACTCCAGGCTCTAGCTGCTACTCATCTTTCCTGTGAATTACAATAGACATCTCAAACTTAAAAGCCCAAACTTGAACTCCTAAATATTTTCACTCAAACCTGCTCCTCTCATGGCCTTCCCCATTTTAGTTTAGGGCAACTCTATTCTTCCAGTGGCTCAACTCAAAACAACATTGGACATGTTCTTGACTTTTCTCTTGCATACCATATATCCACTCTGTTAGCAAATCCTGTCACATGTACTTTCAATGTAGCCTCATAGTTTGACCACTTCTTAGCACCTGTGCTACTCTCCAGGCTGGAGGCACCATTATTCTTAAAGAGATTATTGCAATAGCCTCCCTACTTCTTTCCTTGACAATCCTTCTGGTATGTCTTCAGTAAGCAACCACTGTGATGCTGTTAAAACGTAAGTCATGGCCGGGCGCGGTGGCTCACGCCTGTAATCCTAGCACTCTGGGAGGCCGAGGTGGGCGGATTGTTTGAGCTCAGGAGTTCGAGACCAGCCTGA
>NW_012151507.1:6407850-6420828 GCF_000956105.1 Propithecus coquereli | reverse complement strand
ATGCAGGACTCAGAGTTGACAGTCTTTTCTTTAAGTACTTTTGCTACTTTTTTTCTGGCCTCCATGATTTCATATGAGAAATTTGCCATCATTTGCATTGGTGTTTCTTTGTAGGAATACCTGCTCTCCCTCTCCCTCTCCTTCTTCTCCTTTCCTTTCCTTTCCCTCTGCCACCTTTTTGAAAGTTAGATTCTATTATACTGGCAAACTGGTGGAGGACTGACTCGTGACTGATCTTGAAAGCAAAATCCTCCAGCCACAGTCAAGCCTTTAGATGACTGTAGCCCTGGCTGACAGCTGGACCGCAACCTACCGAGAGACCTTGACCCAGAACCACCTAGGTAATTCCTGACCCACAGAAACCATGAACTAATAAATTCTTGTTGTTTTAAGCTACTAAGTTTTGTAGTAATTTATTATGCAGTGATAGATGACTAAAACAAATCCCCACTAATGAGATCAATGTCTCACAATGTGGGTGAGTAATTACTATTGCATATGCAACAAAGCAGATATTTTGTTTTATAATTGGATGGGCCCACGGGTATGCAGAGTGGGAAGCAACATGTATCATATGTGCCGTACATATTTGAGGGGAAAGTGCACAATGGCCTTTTCTTCTGTTCATCATGGAAATCTAATGTTACAGGAGAAGATGTATTTTGTTTAGTTGCTGATAATCTCATAAGCCTTAATGTAGCCTGGCAAAGGTACATCAGGATACATAATTCCAGGATATCCACTATGTTTGCAGCAAGAATGGGTGTTACCCTGATAAAGGAGGTTAAGCCCATGTTCTATTCCATATCTTATTTTTTCACAGAGAATAGTTGATCAATAATATGCCTCTTGACCTTAACTTATGATTAAAGAAAATAGTGAAAATTGTGGATGCAATCACATTAACAGTCACTGACTATGCATCTTTTCAGTGCTGTGTAAAGAAATGGGTAGCCTGTGATTATAATACTGTCCTTTCCACATTTAGAATGCTAGATATCAATGGGAAAGATGCTCACATGAGTTTTTAAAATAACAGCTGAGTTAAAAGCATTTCTTAATTATATTATGATACTGAGAATAACAGTGATGATTGATTTCATACAGTTTGGACTTCCATTAAGTAGTTTCTGGATCTCCCCTTAAGTAAATACTCACCTGACACAGGGAAGACAATAAATGGCAGTTAACATTATATTATTTTTTTAATATATATTTTGAGTGCTCTACAAGTCTTTGACACCATGATAGACACTAGAAATATAAAAATAAATGTGATCCTCAAGGAGATTGAAGTCTAGAGAAGGGAGAAAGGCACACAAACCAATCATATGAATGCCATGTAAACATTGCTACGCTGGAGAAATTTACAGAGAATGCAAAGAAAGGCATCTAGTTCAGTTTGGGTGAGTGGCTAGGAAGGCTTCCTGTAGAAAAGATATTTGAGCAGAATCTTAAAAGAAGAATGAAAATAGAGTCTGTTATTGATTTAGGGCTGATTCATGTACTCTGTGTACTTTAGAAGCCAGACGAGCAGGTATTCATTCTATTTTGAGGTCCTCAATCAGGAATCTCCCTTGGTTGGAAGCTATCCAATTTCTCTACAAAGTTGGTCTGTATTTTCCTAGTGAAATATCTATCTATTTATCATCTATCTCCTACTTATAGTAATTTGCCTTGTTTTCTCAAACTTTATTTTTGCAAAAGCTGTTTCTACTCTCTTTGATATCCTTTACTCATTGTCCATTGAACTAATTTACACTCATCTTTCAAATACTAATTTCCCTTTAGAAGTACTTCCTGCTATCTTAGGTTGAATTGGTTATTATCCCCCCATCCTTCTCCTACTCCAGCATACTCTTTATGTTTTTAATGATTTTCTTTGTGCATGTGCTCAAGTACAGTTTTAATGTTTGGAAGACAGGGCATATGTGCTATTATGATGATTTTATTATTACTCTAGTTTATTAATTCAAGAAACAACCATTAAGATCTACTATGTGCCAGGCATTACTGGGCACTAAAAATACAAAAATAATTAAGTAAATTTTCTGCCCTCAAAAAGCCATCGATCAGCAGGAGAAACAAATGTACAATATATTATGGTAAGAGATACAAGAATTATGGCAAAGTTTATGGTTGTACAAGGAAAAATCTAAGCAATACTGTGGGGTTCATAGAAGGTTTTAAGTAGGAGTTAACACTGGAATTGGTTCCTTAAGTATAATTAAGAAAATGTTGGAGGAACAAAGCCAGAAAGGAGTTCAGTTGAACAAACATTATGTGCAAAGGCATGGAGGCACAAATAGCCATTTGGGCATTTGGGAGAACAACACTAGTTCAGGCTATCAACGGAGAATAGGGGAGGAGAGGAAAACCCATGAGGGAAGAAGCTAGAGTGGTTAGTAGGAGAGAGCCTTATGTACTAGGGTAAGCAGCTTATATATTATCCCATAAACACTGAGGAGTTGAAGTTTAGAGGAGGGGAGTTTTATGATTAGATTTGCCATTTAGAAATATGACTTTTGCAATAGGGAAGAAGGAGCAGAGGAGCAAGTATTAGAGACAGAAGGGCCAGTTAGGAGGCTAATACCACAAAGGCAAATTAAATCTAGAAGAATTTGCTTTATAAAGCTGGGAGCTCCTGTTGTTAGGTGCATATATTTTTAGGATTGTTATGTCTTCTTGCTGAATTTCTCCCTTTACCATCATATAATGACCATCTTTGTCTTCTTTTTACCATTGTTAATTTAATGTCTATTTTATCTGATATGAGAATGGCTACATATGCTCACTTTTGGTTTCCATTTGTATGGAATATTTTTTTTCCATCCCACTATCTTGAGTTTGTGTGAGTCCTTGTGGTTTAGATTTATTTCTTGGAGACAGAAAGTAGTTGGGTTGTATTTTTTCATCCATTCAGCCAGTCTATGTCTTTTAAGTGGGACATTCAGACTGTTTGTGTTGACAATCAGTATTGATATGTGTGATGCTGTTCTGTTCAACACGTTGGATGATAGCTTATTGTTTTGTTTTCTCTCTTGTGCTATTGTTTTATAAGAGCTGTGAGCTATAACTTTTGGGTGTTTTTACACTGGTTGGTATCTACCGTGCTGTTGCATGAATAATGTACTTTTGAGCATTTCCTGTAGGGCAAGTCTAGTAGTGACAAATTCCCTTAGTGTTTCCTTGTCTGGGAAAGACTTTGTTTCTCCATCATTTATGAAAGTTATTTTTGTAGGATACAAAATTCTTGGCTGACAGTTATTCTGTTTAAGGAGACTAAAGATAGGACCCCATTCCTTTCTGGCTTATATTTTCTCTTAAGAAGTCTGCTGTTAGTCTGATGTATTTTACTTTGTATATTAGTCAACATTTTCACCTCATGGCTCACATTTTCACCTTCATGTTGACTTTGGCCAGTCCAATGACTGTTTTCCTTGGTGATTCCATTTTTGCAATGAATCTCCCAGGTGGTCATTGAACTTCTTGTACCCTCAATTATTCCCTCAAATAGGTTTTCCAGGCCTTGTGATTTTTCTTCTTCACCCTCAGGAATGCCTATGATTTTACATTTGGCCATTTTACGTAATCCCATATTTCTTGCAGACTTTGTTCATTCCTCTTGATTCCTTGTTCTTTGTTTTTGACTGCTTTAATTTGAAAGAGTTGTCTTCAAGCTATAAAATTCTTTCTTCTGCTTGGTCTATTCTATTTTTAAAATTTTCCAGTGTATTTTGTATTTTCTTAAATGAATTGTTCATTTTCAGAAATTCTATTTTTTTAATATATCTATTTCTTTATTAAAATTTTTATTCATTTCCTGAATTGTTTTTCTGGTTTCTTTGAGTTGGTTTTTCATTTTCTTTTGGATTTCATTGAACATCATTACAATCCATATTTGGAATTCTTTATTTGCCACTTATGTCAGTATTTTCATTTTGCTTGGGATCCATTGCTAGAGAGCTGGTGTGCTCCTTTGTGGGTGTCCTTTCACTCTGATTTTTCATAATTGCGGAGTTCTTGTGCTCATTCCTTCTCATCTGGAGCATCTGATGCTTTTTGTTTTTGAATTTCCTTTTGTTTAGATTTTTTTTTTCCTCCCCTCACTCTTAAGGGTATGTCTGTAGCTTATATTGGATAAGTACCTTTGGCTTTGCTTGTGGGTACTTTGATGGGGGTCTAGGTTCTGGATGGATACCTTGGCTATAGATATTCTCAGTGTAGTGGTTTTCTCAATTGCTAGTTATTTGTAGGCTGTAGTGGTGGTATACTATGTGCGAGAGCAGGTTCCCTGTCTCTTATTGGCAAGGAAAGATGGAGGTCTTTGAAATCCTTTGTCTCTCCCCAGCCCTGTTATCTTCTTAACAGTGTGAATTATATTGGGAAGCCCAGTTTAATCTCTGAGACAGTAGGTGGTGCTTATGGGTAAGAGTTGGCCACACCCTGCATGACTGAGGTCATGCAGTAATGGGCTGTACAAGTTGTCCTCTCTGCCAGTAAGTGGTGCTTGCAGGAAAGAAATAGCTGCAGTGTTATTTTTGGAAACTGTGACTGGCTCTAGTCTATCTGGAGAAGCACTCAGATGCCCCAGGTGGTGGGTGGGGCTCTGGAGCTCCCAGGGACTCCTTATTCTCCACCATAGCAGAGATGGGTGGAGGAGAAGGCTGGCAGGATTGGGTTGGGTGAGCCTGTGTTCAGGCTCCACAAAGGTGGCACAACAGCTGTCTTGGCAGGGGTGTGGGTCAGTTCCCAGGCTGCTGGGGAAAGCCACCAGGGAGGGACTGAAGTAGCCCCACCAATCCAGAAAGTCTGCTTGTAGGGGAGGGGCCATCTGAGGTTCACAGACTGGGTGTCTGAAGTGGGTTTTGCTCTTTTCCCTCTTCTCCTGCCCAGAGGGTCTCCTTCCAATGTCTGGTGTCAAGCAGCAGCCCAAACTAACTGAGCTCACCAGCAATGGTGCCACAGACTGGGAGCTTCCCTACTGAAGATCCCACCTGAGGCCAAAAGCATGGCTTTCCAGTGGGGAGAGGGGTGCTTCACAAGTGTGCTTTGGCTTGAATCCACACTGCACTCCCCTTTCAGTTCTACCCATGTGGGCTCCCTCACCTCCTAAGATTAGCTCACAAATCTCCCCTCTGTGCCCTTGAGTAACATGATTGAGTCCTGGGGGCATGGGATCTGGCCCCGGGGCTGTCCCCTGGTCCCACAAGTTCAAATTCTGACCATGCCAGGGAGAAGAGTGCTGATCCCGAGTTGCCCATGGAGTGCTCAAGTAGGGTTAATGTCCCTCTGTTTCAGGGTGTGCCCTGTTTTGCTGGAACAGCCAGGTGAGCAGTACCAGGGAGGGCTGGCAGGCAGGGAGCTCAGAGTCTGAGCACTTCTTGGTCTGCTGCAGGTCTTTAAGAGGAAAAGTGTGAGCCCCACTCTCTGTGGAAGCCTCTGTGTAGTGGATAGTCCCACAGAGGGGAAATAGCTATTCCTGAGAGCCCCAGCTTAATCATCCCTTGGGGAACCTGTGCCACTTGGTAGCACTGGGGAGAGGAGGGAGAGGAAAAGAGTCTGAATGGAGGAGAGCTGACATCCTGGTCCTCTTTTTCTCTTTCTCTGGAAGGTAGGCTACCTGGAATGTCCAAGCTCTGGGATCCCATAGTTCCCCCAGGACCCACTGGTGCCCATGGCCACCACGGTCTGGACAGGAGTTGGGAAATGTTTGTGTGGTGACCAGTACATGAAAACAGAAGGGCTGACGCTCCCTGGGGAGGACAAAGGCACACAATGGGTGCAGAAGCAGTAGGGAACCCGCTGTCTTGGCTCATGTCTGTGATGATGGGGAGTGAGCCTGAGGGGCTGGCAGCTTGGTGCTTTGTTTTCAAGAAGTTTCCAGTTCACTGGCAGCAGCAGCTTTTGGGCTCATGAGGGTAGAGAAGCTCTCCAGCAGGTAGGGTGCCCACTGACTATCAGAAGTGTGAGGGAAGGAGAAACAAACCCCCCATCTACTCTTCCCATGGAACTCCAAGTTTCTCGGGGGTTGATATCTTCTGATATCTTGCTCCTTCTTATTCTGCTCCACAATTTTTTTCCCATAGGATCTCTGATAAGTTCTGGAACTTTCCTCTCAGAATTATACCTGAGCTATTTTTTTTTTTTATTTTTCATCTAAAACTTTTCTTTCTTTCTGAGCTGATCTGGTGACCAATGTCCCTAGTCAGTCATCTTCCTGCAAAGACAAATTAAAATAATGACTGGAAATAAACAAAACTAGCTAGAAAATTTAATGGAAAAGAATTTCATTCCCAATTAAATTGAAATGAATAGATAGAGATGCAGAAAGAAGTTATGTGGTTGGATTTCAGCTGTCCTTTGGAGGGTGGAAAAGATTTGGATAGACAGAATGGGTGGGCAAATTCATTCAGTTAGGAAGAAGAAAATAAGAGCATATGCTTGTTTATGGAAATGATTGCTGAAAGGACTATAAAAGCAACTTTTATCTGAAAGTTCCTACACACTTATATAGCCATTGATACAGCATGGTTAAAGCAGGTGTCCTATCTACTGTTTTAGATCTGATCATAAAAATAGCCTGTCAGGACTCCCCCTGTCACTATCTAGCTAATTCCTATTGAGTCTACAGACCCGAGTTTAATTTTCCTTCCTGCTGGGCCAGCAGTCTATAGCTGGGTATGCATATCTCAAGGATAAGTAAAGCCCTTTCTGAGGGTAGTCATGGTTAGTTTCAAGGAAACATATTCCCAGGCCTTCAACTTCCAAATATATTTTTAATCAAAATTAACCCATGACATTCCACCAGCTGAGTACAAAAATAGTCTGGACTCCTTTCTCAGGCCCCTTTCATAATTGGCCTCTTCCTCTTTTATGAAAGGAATCCACACCTCTCACACATCTTGAATCTTACTATGCTACATTGCCCTGGGGAATAAAAACTTCTGGGGGGTGGGATGAAATGAAGGGACTATTTGGAATATTAGTATCAGAGAAGTCTCCTTTGGTAAAAGGCACCATAAGGTTGTTTGTGTGTTTGTTTGTTTTATTTCTTTGCTTTATACATATTTCCATCAAAAGCAAAGTCAGCCATAGAAATGAGCTGTTTTGTGTTGTGATGTTCCAAATTCAAATTTACTGTAGAGTGAGAAGCGGAATAATGATAATTTTCATGTGGTAACCTCATACCTCTTGCCTTCCCCAGCTAATGTCTGAATTTAGTAACCCTGAGGGAGAGTCACATGAGAATGGTAGAATTTTAGAAAGAATCAGAGAGGATGGTCAGCCTTACTGCATTCAGTGATAAACTTACAGCAAGTTTCAGTACCTGCTCTCTTGCTTTCTCTTTCTCAGAATTATAATTCAGAAGAGAGCTGGTTGTTACAGGAATGAGTATTAACATTTTTTTCATTGAAAAATAATGTCAGAAAGTATGTCTGATTTGACTGATTGGTTTGGCAATGAACGCTTGCTTGGTTCATTAGATTATATGGCAGGTATTTTGCATAAGTGGCCTCTGCTAAATTTGCAGCTTCAAGATTAGGAAGAAAACACATTTAAATGTAAAATTAAGGTAAATATTTATATAAGATTAAATGTTTATATTTAAATATATGAACTCAAAAGAATTTTGTGGTGGTTGTTGTGGGTGTGTCACCTAGGTCCTCCCTTCAGGTTAAAGGTACTGATTTTCCCAGATGCTTGGAGTGGTGGCTGCTCACTGCCCTGTCTCCTCTGGGAATTGCCCTCTGCTGAAGGGAGCTGCTCCTCTGAAGGCTACAGTGCTCCCTTGGGTCAGTCACTACACTGAGTGACTAGTTTCATACAGGGGTATGAAGGCTCTACCTTCTGCCTCCATTTGGAACATCTCTGAAGGGCCATCCCAGCTCTAGGTCTCAAACTGAAGAAGGCAACTCTCCATGAAAGAGTAACAGCTACAACTACTAGTCATTTGTTAAGCATTGATAACAGCCTTTTTGGTTTACTTCCTAGAAATTGAGAAAATAAATAACTGTAATAACTGGATAACAAATTCTTTAGCAAGTTAGGTAGTTTCCAATTTTTTGCTTTCAACAAAATCACATTACCTAATCACAAATTAAGGTGTTAGGTAATGAATACTAAAAATAATTTCTGACAATAGCTTATCCTCTGTTTTCCAGATATAACTCAGAAAGAGTCCAAAGAATTGAGTGAATTGCTACAGAACTCCTCTAATTCCTGTATATTTATATGAACAAAGTTTTTCAGTTTAGTTAATAAAAACGTATCTCACTTGAGCTGAAAGAATAGGTTTCAGATGAGAAGAAACTAGAATAAGAACTCTAGAAACATAAAAACAAGCTGTTTTGACATCCCAAAGGATCAAAACAGTTTTCCAGTAAAGGACCCCAACCTTAAGGAAATTGTCCAAATGTCAGAGATGGAATTCAGAATATGGATGGCAAATAAGATTAATGCGATTGAAGAGAAAATTGAAAACGAACACGAAGAAGCCAAAAATATATTTCAGTGCATCAATTAAAAAAAAAAAGAAAAAGTCTAAAGATATAGACAGCATAAGAAAAGATATAACAGAACTTGAAGAAATGAAAGGAGTCATTTAGGAAATTTCAAAATACAGCAGAAAGATTCAACAACAGATCAGGTCAAGGAGAAGAAAGAATCTTGGGTCTTGAAGACAAGGCTTTTGAACTAACCCAGTCAGTCAGAGATACAGAAAAAAGATCAAAGAATAATGAACAGTCACTCAGAGCAATATGGGACTATGCAAAGAGGGCCAATATAAGAATTATACATATGCTTGAGGGAGAAGAAGAAAAAGCAAAAAGTATGGAAAACCTATTCAAGGGAATTATTGAGGAAAACTTCCCTGGTATTACCAGAGGTTTAGATATCCAGATATAGGATGGTCAAGGAACACCAGGAAGATTCTTAGCAAATAAGATGTCTCCAAGTCACATAGTCAGCAACCTAGCCAAAGTCAAAATGAAGGAGAAAATTCTACAAACTGCAAGATGAAAGCAACAACTAACCTACACAAGAAAACACATAAGGCTAACAGTGACTTCTCAGTGAAAACCTTACAAGCCAGAAGGGATTGGGGCCCCATTTTTAGTCTTCTCAAATAGAACTTCCAGCCAAGAATTTTGTGTCCTGCAAAACTAAGTTTCATAAATGATAGAGAAATAAACACTTTTTCAGACAAACGAACACTAAGGGAATTTGTTACTACTAGACCTGGCCTAAAAAAATGCTCAAAAATGCACTGTACATGAAACAGAATAATAGATACCCACTGGTGTAAAAACATCTGAAAGTTAAAGCTCACAGCTCCAATAAAATAGTAGTAAAAGAGGGACAACAAAACAACAAGCTATCATTCAACATGATGAACAGACAGATTCCCACCTATTCATACTGACACTGAACATGAATGATCTGAATGCTCCACTTAAAAGACACAGAGTGGCTGAATGGATGAAAAATCACAACTCAAAGATATCCTATCTACAAGAAACCCATCCAACTCATGAGGACTCTTGGAGACTCAAGGAAAAGGGATGGAAAAATATTCCATGCAAATGGAAACCAAAAGTGAGCAGATGTAGCCATTCTTATATCAGATAAAATTGACTTTAAATCAACACTGGTAAAAACAAGACAAAGATGGTCATTATATAGTGATAAAGGTAGCAGCAATTCAGCAAGAATGCATAACAATCTTAAATGGCTTGTATCAAAAACTCCCAAAACAAAAAATGTTGGCATGGATGCAGAGAGTTAGGAACACTCATACACTGCTGGTGGGACTGCAAACTAGTTCAACCTCTGTGGAAAGTAATATGCAGTTACCTCAAAGAGATAAAAGTAGAACTACCATTTGATCCAGCAATCCCTTTATTGGGCATCTACCCAAAGGAAAAAAAGACATTGTATAAAAAAAGATATCTAGGCCGGGCGCAGTGGTTCACGCCTGTAATCCTAGCATTCTGGGAGGCCGAGGCGGGTGGATCGCTCAAGGTCAGGAGTTGAAGACCAGCCTGAGCAAGAGCAAGACCCCGTCTCTACTAAAAAAAAAAAAAGAAAGAAAGAAATGATCTGGACAACTAAAAAAATATATATATAGAAAAAATTAGCTGGGCATGGTGGCGCATGCCTGTAGTCCCAGCTACTCGGGAGGCTGAGGCAGAAGGATTGCTTGAGCCCAGGAGTTTGAGGTTGCTGTGAGCTAGGCTGATGCCATGGCACTCACTCTAGCCCGGGCAACAAAGCAAGACTCTGTCTCAAAAAAAAAAAAAAAAAAAAAGATATCTGCACAAGAATGTTTATAGCAACACACTTCATAATTGCAAAGATATGGAAAACAACCCAAGTGCCCATCAATACATGAGTGGATTAATAAAATGTGGTATATTTATACCATGGAATACAATTCAGCCACAAAAAACAATGATGATCTAGCACCTGTTGTATTATCCTGGATAGAGCTGGAGCCCACTCTACTAAGTGAAGTATCACAAGAATGGAAAAACTAGCACCTCATGTACTCACCATCAAATTGGTATTAACTGATCAACACTTATCTGCACATTTAGTAGTAACATTAATCGGGTATCAGGTAGGTGGGTTGGGGAGGAGATGATGGGTATTTTCACACCTAATGGGTGTGGTGCGCACCATCTGGGGGATGGACACGCTCAAAGCTCTGACTTGGACGGGGCAAAGGCAATATATGTAACCCATACATTTGTACCCCCATAATATGCAGAAATAAAAAATTTTAAAAAATCCTAAATATATATCAACAAAATACAGGAGCTCCCAGATTCAAAAAACAAGTTCTACGAGATTCAAGGAAAGAAATAACCAGTATCATCATAATCGCTGGGAACTTCAACACCCCACTGAGAACTGGCCAATCATCAAAGCAGAAAATCAACAAAGAAACTCTGGGCTTAAATGGGACTTTAGAACAAATGTACCTAACAGACATTTACAGAGCACTCTACCCCAAAACTACAGAATATACATTCTTCTCATCAGCACATGGGACATTTTCCTAGATTGAGCATATTTTAGATCACAAATAACTCAGCAAATTCATAAAACTCACAATCACACGTAACCTAAACATATGTACACCCATAATTTGCTGAAATAAAAAAAAAAACAACAAAAAACAAAAAACTCAGAATCATACTGTGTATCTTCTTAGACCATAGTGGAATAAAAAACTAAAAATCAATTCCAAGAGAAACTCTCAAATCCACACAAAGTCAAGGAAATTAAACAGCCTGCCACTGAATGATCCTTTGGTCAATTATGAAATTAAGATGGAAATAAAAGAGTCTTCAAACTGAATGAAAAAGGGGACATAAGATTTCAAAAATCTGTGGGATACAGAAAAAGCAGTGCTAAGGGGAAAGTTTATAGTCTTAAATGCTTACATCAAAAGGACAAAAAGATATGGAAAACAACTCAAGTGCCCATCAATAGATGAGTGGGATCACAAATTACCAACCTAATGTCACATCTCGAGGAACTAGAAAAAGAATAAACCACACCCAAAGCCAGCAGAAAAAAAGGAATAACAAAGCTCAGAGCAGAAATAAACAAAATGGAAACCAAAAAAAGAAAAATAATACAAAAGTCCAATGAAACAAAAATTTGGTTCTTTGAAAAGATAAATAAAATTGACAGACTATTAGCTAGATTAACCAGAAATAGAAAAGAAAGGACTGAAATAACCTCAACCAGAAATGAAAAACGAGACATTACAACTGATACTATAGGAATACAAAATATCATCAATGAATATGATGAAAACCTCTATGCACACAGACTAGAAAACCTAGAGGAAATGGATAAATTCCTGGAAACACACAACCTCCCAATCCTGAATCAGGAAGAAATAGCAGTCCTGAACAGACCAACAGCGAGAAAGTGAGATTGAGGCAGAAATAAAAAATCTCACAACAAAAAATAGCCCAGACCAGACAGATTGACAGCCAAATTTTTCCCGACCTGCAAAGAAGAACTGGCACCTATCTTACAGAAATTATTCCATTACATGGAGAAGGAGGGAATCCTCCCTAACTCATTCTACAAAGCCAGTATTACCTTGATACCAAAGCTAGAAAAGGACATAACAAAGAAAGAAATCAACAGACCACCATCCCTTGTGGACATAGTTGCAAAAGTCCTCAAGCAAATACTAGCAAACAGAATCCAACAGCACCTCAAAGAGATAATTCGCCATGACCAAGTGAGCTTCATCCTCAGGATACATACACAAATCAATAAATGCGATTCACCACAAAAACAGAAGCAAAAACAGAGACCACATTATTATCTCAAGAGGTGCAGAAAAAACATTCAATAAACCCCAGCACCCTCTCATGATAAAAACTCTCATAGAACTAAGCATAGAAGGAACATATCTCAAAATAATATATGACAAAACCACAGCCAACATCATACTGATTGGGGAGAAGTTGAAAGCATTCCCCTTAAGAACTGGAACAAGACAAAGGTGCCCAATGTCACCACTTCTATTCAACATAGTACTGGAAGTCCTAGCCAGAGTAATCAGGCAAGAGAAAGAAATAAAGGGCATCCAAATGAGGAAAGAAGAGGCAAAACTATCCCTGTTTGTCGGTGATGTGATATGATCTTATATCTAGAAAATCCTAAAGTAACCACCAAAAGACTCTTAGAATTAATAAATAAATTCAATAAAGTCTTAAGTTAGAAAACTAATGTACACAAATCTGTAGCATTTCTATGATATATACTTATAACAGTCAAACTGAAAGCCAAGTCAAGAACTCCATACCATTTATGATAGCTGCAAAAAAAAAAAAAAACTAGGAACATACTTAACCAAGGAAGTGAAAGATCACTACAAGGAGAACTACAAAACACTGATGAAAGAAATCATCATAGATGACACAAACAAATGAAAAAACATCC
>NW_012151507.1:6402842-6407800 GCF_000956105.1 Propithecus coquereli | reverse complement strand
AAATCTCTTTGGGCAGTATGGACATTGTAACAATGTTGATCTTTCCAATCTATGAGCATGGGATGTTTTTCCATTTGTTTGTGTCATCAATGACGCAAATCAGTAGCATTTCTATGCACTAATAACAGCCAAGCTGAGAATCAAATCAAGAACTCAATACCATTTACATTAGTGGCAAAAAAAAAAAAAAATCTAGGAATATACTTAACCAAGGAGGCGAAAAGACCTCTACAAGGAGAACTACAAAACACTGATGAAAAAGAATCATAGATGACACAAACAAATGAAAAAACATCCCATGCTCATGGATTGGAAGAATCAACATTGTTCAAATGTCCATATTGCCCAAAGTGATTTACAAATTTGATGAAATTCTCATCAAAATACCAATGTCATTTTTCACAGATCTGGGAAACATAATCCTAAATTTCATACGGAACCAAAAAAGAGTCTGAATGGCCAAAGCAATCCTAAGCAAAAAGAACGAATCTGAAGGCATCACATTACCTGACTTCAAATTACACTACAACGCCATAGTAAACAAAGCAGTATGGTACTGGTATAAATGTAGACACATAGATCAATGGAACAGAATAGAGAACCCTGAAATAAAGGCATATAGCTATGACCAACTGCTTTTTATCAAAGCAGACAAAAACATACACTGGGTAAACGATGCCCTATTCAATAAATGGTTCTGTGAAAACTGGATAGCCACATGCGGAAGAATGAAACTGGATCCCTATCTCTCACCATATAGAAAATTAACTCAAGATGGATTAAAGACTTTAATGTAGGACCTGAAACCATATAAATTCTAGAAGAAAACATAGGAAAAACTCTTCTAGACATTGGCCTAGGGGAAGAATTTATGATTAAGAACTTGAAAGCAAATACAGCAACAGCAAAAATAAATAAATGAGACTTAACTAAACCAAAAAGTTTCTGCACAGCAAAGGAAATAGTCAACAAAGTAAGTAGACAATCTACAGAATGTGAGAAAATAAACTATGTATCTGACAAAGGGCTAATATCCAGAATATACAAAGAACTCAAAAAAATCAGCAAGGAAAAAAAAAAAACCATTGAAAAGTGGGCAAAAGGCATGAGCAGATTTTTTGCAAAAGAAGATAGACAAATGGTCAAGAAACATATGAAAAAATGCTCAACAACATTAATCATCAGGGAAATGAAAATTAAAACTATAATGAGGTACCACCTTACCTCTGTCAGAGTGGCCATTATTAAAAAGTCTAAAAACTATAGATGTTAGCACAAATGCAGTGAAAAGAGAATGCTTATACATTGTGAGAATGTAAACTAGTACACCTCTATGGAAAACAGTATGGAGTTTCCTCAAAGAGCTAACAGTAGACCTACCATTCAATCCAGCAATCCCCCAATTGGGTATCTACCCAAAGGAAAAGAAGTCATTTTACAAAAAAGACACCTGTATCTGAATATTTACTGTAGCACAATTCACGATTGCAAAGATATGGAATCAACCTAAGTGCCTAGCAACTGATGAGTGGATAAAGAAAATGTGGTATATACATACCATGGAGTACTACTCAGTCATACAAAGGAATGAAATCATGTATTTTGCAGCAACTTGGGTGGAACTGGAGACCATTATCCTAAGTGAAGTATCTCAGGAATGGAAAAACAAAAACTACATGTTCTCACTTATAAGTGGGAGGTAAATGAGGAGTACATATGGTCATAAAGTGGCATAATGGACGCTGAAAACTAAGAAGAGGAAAGTTGGGGTAGAGTGATAAAAATCTACCTATCAGATACAATGTACACTATCCCAGGGATGGGTAGACTGAAGACCCTGACTTCAGCATTATACAATTCATCCATGTAACAAAAACCACTTGCATCACCTACATCTATTGAAATAAAAAAATAGGAGGCTATGAGGCATGAAGGGCTGGCTTACACGCTTTCACAAGTGTGTGCTCATATCACACTCAGCATGAGGAGGGTCAAGGAAGGCTTCCTGCTAGGTGGATTTCTCTGCCTTTCCGATGCATCTGGGGAAGAGGAAGTGAGTGCAGATGCTATGATAACTATGCAAGTTTTCCATGGTGGAAGATGCTGGTATGACAATGACTATGCCTTTTTCTTTCATCCCCAAATCACCCTAACTTTTCTTTTTCCTGCTGGTGTAGTTAGTGGCCCTAGGATGAGGGCAACAACTATAAGTGCTGGAAGCAGGGATGATTCCTAAGCAAGAAACTATAACCATATTTTTTAAACCTTTATGTCAGAATTTTTAAGAGCCTGATGGGGTGGTTTGTACCTTCACTCTATCTGGCAGAATTGGTGTTGACAGTTAATGCAGATGTACTACCTAGTGGTAGAGATAGCCCACTTTACCTGTGTAGCCCTACCCTATATGAATGGGAGTAGACTGAGGCGGGTTGCCTGCAATCTAGAATAGCATAGTAGTTGAACCTAACATCTCTTATAAAGGTGGAAAATTTGGGGTAAATGGATTAAAAGAGGAACGGCAGCTGAGAGTAAAGGACTAAATAAATGTGTTACTCAGTGAGGGAAATCCAATTATTACATTAACACTTTGTAAAAGGCTCAGAGAAAGAGATGATATTGTCTCTTAGCTCAATTATACGAGATGCCTGAAAGAGTGACACCATATATTGTAGAGATCAAACAAGATTAAATGGAAGCCTGCAAACCTTTGAGTAGTCCTACCTAAAGAGACATTCTGTTCATGTGAAGTGATGATGTATTGGCCTAATTGCTAATTACTGAGTAGTACTCCAGTAGTGTGTCATTATTTTTTAACCCTTATTTTTCAGGTTATAGCTACCATGCTGTAATTTGGTATGACACTGGCATTGTTGGTAAGATTATAATACTGATATGGGTGATCAAACATATTGGATAATTGAGTTAAAATCCTCCTATGTCTAACCCATACTGGCTTCTCCAAATGTTAGGCATATGAAAAGAACCATGGAATATGTACTGTATAATGGAGAATTTGGCTGGCCTTTGTCCTTGGTTCCTGGGAGGTAGCCTCTAAACTTTTGGACTTCCTGAGTGATAGGAGAGTGACTTTGTTATGCATGGTGGGCTCTGATAGTTTAATAGGCTCACTCATGGTGGACCCCTTGATAGTTCATGCTAATGACTCAGGATGGGGGGCTGGCCAAGGCAGAAAGATAGACCGTGTGATTAGAGGGTTGAGGCCGTAAGTCACAGTGAAGTCCGGAGGGCAGTACTGGAAACTGAGTTCAACCACGTGGTGATGATTTCACCAATGATGCCTACATAATGAAATCCCAATAAAACTCTGGACACCAAAGCTTGGATGGGATTCTCTAGCTGGCAATTCTCTATGTACTGTCATAGAGATGTGCCAGGAGGATAACACATCATGACTCCACGGGGAGAGGAAAACAGAAGCTTCAAGTTTGAAACCCTCTCAGACCTTGCCCTATGCACCTCTCTCTTTGACTGGTTCTGATTTATATCCTTTTTCTATAATAAAACTGTAAAAATATAATGCTTTTATGAATTCTTGAATTATTTTGGTAAGCTATTGAACCTAAGAGGGTAGCAAGAACCCCAAATTTGTAGCCAGTTGGTCAGAAGTGAGGGTGGCCTGGGGACTCATGCATTTGCAGCTGGTGTCTGAAGTGAGGGAAGTCTTGTGAAGGACTGTGCCCTTAACCTGTGAAGTTTGCCCAAGTCTGGGTAGTTGGTGTCAGAAGTCATTGCAATGCCCACTCTTCTCTAATTCTGACTATGCATATTAATAAATGTTTCTTAATTTGACTCTGTCTCTTCTATAGTTGATACGGACTGAATTGTGCCCCTTCCCCCCCAAATTCATGTATCGAAGTCCTAACCCCCAATGTGATTGGGACTTGAGGTATTTTGAGATGGGCCTTTAGGAGATAGTTGGGTTTAGATGGAGTCACTAATCCCTCATGATGGGATGAATTAGTGCCTTTATAAGAGATACCAGAGCTCGCTCTCTGCTATGTGAAGACACAGCAGTAAGGTGGCCATCTGCAAGCCAGGAAGAGGGCCCTGGAACCAAATCATCTGGCACCTTGATCTTAGACTTCCTAGCCTCCAGAACTGTGAGAATAAATTTCTGTTGTTTAAGCCACCCAGACCATGATATTTTGCTATAGCAGCCCAAGCAGACTAAGACAATGGTTAACGGTAGGTTTGCTCAGAGTCTGGTAAATATTTTATATTAATGTTCAGTGTTGCCATTTTACTGTTTGTGTACTTCTTTCCGTCTTCGTAGATACACTGGTAGACAATTGGGGTAAAAATCAGGCACTGTTATCTTTCTACTATTCAAACTAAGAAGTCCAGTCTTGGTATTTTGGGCTTAACTTCATCTTTTCAAGGTATTTTCAAGGAATTGCAAAAACTACCTTCTCCTTTCCACTTCCACCTTTCTCTGTTTTATAATAACACCTAAGTAAAAATGATGATGTTATTACAGTGCTATTTTGTTAGGATACTACCTGAATCCTGATCTACACCAACTCTCACCTCATTGTGAGGTTCCTTGGAGGTGTAGAGGTGGGTACAGGGTGGGGGTGGGGATAGGGTTAGGGATAAAAACTGACATGGTGAAGATGAGGCAAGACAATGCAGGGAAATATTTATTCTTTAGCCATAAGATTAGCTCCTCAGCCTAATTCAGAACTCCAAGAAGTTTTAATGGACCTTGTGAGGAACTCCATTTTGCTGTGGTAACATGTACCTAACTAACCAACAGTAAACCGTTTGTCTCCCAAATAAAAACCCACATGCAGATCTTACCCTTTTTTACACACTGTTTGCGAAGACGAAAGGAATCTGAAAGAGACCACACTCATATTACAATAATGTTAACTTGGCAATGTGGTGCCATCTAGTATGAAATAGCCGATAAAATCTTAAACTTAAACCTAAACAAT
>NW_012151507.1:6397985-6401427 GCF_000956105.1 Propithecus coquereli | reverse complement strand
ATTCTGGAAGGCCTTTCAGAAGAGCTGGGAAGACAGACTGCTGATTGCATATTGACTTCTTGTCTACTGCACCCGCTTTCTCCTACAATTAATGTTTAGCCATGACTAAAGAAGCATAGAGTAACTTTGAAGCTTTTGATAGGAAAAACTCAGCTCCCTTTAAGATATATGCTTAGTTCAGTTTCAGCAGGAAAACTACATAATATCAGAGGAGCTGGTCTACCTGTCTTCCCGGAATTATATAGTATTATCTGGCCACAAATTCTCCACACCAGAGTAGGGCAGAAACTAGAAGATCGTATGTCTTGGCTTCGTTCTTCTTACCTATATGTCAATTCTCTCTTTCTTACCAGGCAAGAAACATACGGGAAAACAATTGCAAGGTCCTAATGTTTTTGCCTAAATTTGTTTGTGTTATTAAGGTCAAATTGCAAGGTCTACAATATCTTCCTCGTTACTCCCCTTTTCCAACCTCCAGCGTTAATTTTTTGAATGCTCATACTCCCTACTGTCTGATGAGAACCGTTTGCAAACATGGCAAAGCAGAGTCACTGGTCTGCTACGGATCCCTGTTCTTCTAGCTTCTGTGGGCTCTCTTCTTTGCCATATGCCTTTCGTATTGTATTCTTTATAAGTGAGTTTGTTCACTTATGTTTAGGTTCTTTGCTCTTGACCTCCCTCTTGGACGAGTGGAGATCCTAGAGCTGAGCTCTTGTGAATGGGTATGACTTGTATGCAAGTTAGGACTTGAAGGAAAAAAAACCCTGATAGCTGAGTACTGCGGAAGATCTGGCTGTGAGGGAAGGTCTAAAGTATCAAGTTCAATTGAACCGGGGAAGAGCAAGACATTGACCAGAATTGAGGGGTCAGCAAAACAAAAACAGAAACAAAAACTGGCAAGATAGAGTGAATGGGTTCAAGAGAAAAAAACCTGAAAATATTCTTAAATGCAAGGAAGTACAGGGGATTGGAATGTTTTGTAGTTTGCCCATGGCAGAGCCCATGCAAGGAAAGCATGAAAAATTCCAAGGAAGTTCTGAAACTTCCTGCTGGAAGGAAGCTTGTGATCATTTCACCTGCAACTTCTAAAATACATTGTCAGTAGAGCTTTCACCAAACGTTTCTATGGCGGTTTGCTGCTTCCGAGGTGTTCTGTGAAGTGCCTGCGGCAGTTCCTCGTTAACCCGGGGAAATGTCTCTTGGTCTCGCTCCTGATCAGAGTTCCCCCTGATGTCTGAGCTGCTGCTTCCTATCAGAGTTCAGCGTGGGCTGCTCACAGTGACACATCCTCCCACTCTAGTGCGAAGAGTTGCTTCCTAGTTGGAGTTCAAGCCACCCTGCAGTATATAGAAACACAGACGTTGAGACACTTCCTGTGTAAGGCAAATAACCATTCCTCCAACCTAGACTCAGGCGGGGGTGTAGTGAATATTTGACCGTGTAATGCCTACTGTTGTATAGATAATTATCTCAAAGGAAGAGAAAAATGGGAAGTTCCATGGTCGACCGGCTCCTTAAGTAATTTCCTATATTTAATTTCAATGGACAGTTATGTGCTTCAATAATTCCACCAATCAGAGCTTCAAATCTCTGATTAGATTTGTATGAAGATTGTGTGAAGATATATCAAGAGATCCAAATTAAGCTGTTAGAATCTTAGGCCACAGCCATATCACCCCGAATGTGCCCCATCTCTTCCGATCTTAGGAGCTAAGCAGGGTTGGGCCTGGATAGTACTTGGATGGGAGAATCTTAGACCAGCATTCCTCCAATATAATTATTAAAAATAGAATTTCTCTTTTAAGATAGAATTTCTGAAAGATTTTATTTTTTTCTGTCCCTCCCTTCCTTCCTATTAATATTTTCCTTTCTACCATGAGTATAAGGACTGGAACTATCATAAAAAGTAGAAGGATCTGTATTTTGGCAGAGTTACATCTATAAATGTAAAACATTTGACCTTGTTAGCC
The DNA here is from genome assembly GCF_000956105.1 of Propithecus coquereli. NCBI lineage: Eukaryota > Metazoa > Chordata > Mammalia > Primates > Indriidae > Propithecus > Propithecus coquereli. The sequence goes on along the minus strand of NW_012151507.1, from coordinate 6,399,457 downwards.
AACTGAAGTCTGTCTAAAACTCAAGGGCCACACAATAATAGGGCACTTACCTTACTCTCCAGTTATAATTCTCTGCGTTCTAGAAAGGACTTCAGTAAAGTTCCCTGTGTTTCTTTTCAGGGAAAATAGGTTGCCATATGGGGCAGGCTTAAGTGCTTATAACCATGAAAATGATAAAAATAACCATAAGAGCTAACATTTATTGACAATTTCCCAGACACGCTGCTATGTCCTTTACATATATTTTCTCTTTTAATCCTCAAAATAACTCTATGGGATAGAAACTGTTATCATCCCCATTGTACATATAAGGAAAATAAAAAGCTTACATTAAGTAACTGTATGAGGTCACACAGCTACAAGAGCTAGAACTGAGACTTAAACCAGGTCTTTATTATAGACCCCCTCACTCAGACCATCTCGAGGGACCACCTGGGTCAGCCCTTCCCACATGCAGAGTATCCTCATGTATTCAACAGGTAGGTATTAAGTACCTTCTATGTGCCAGGTGCTCTCATAGAAAATGGGGGTTCAATGATGAACACGATCAGTCTGTGCCCACAAGGAGCTCATAGGTCGATTAAATTTTCCCCTAGTTTGTTCTATAACAAAATCAGATCTCTTTGTTGGGCAATTAATAAGAAGCGGAAATGCAGATGCCTATATGGAACCTGCAGTTAACTGAAATGGTATAAAGTGTGCCAGGTAAGTGTAGAGTTCTGGGAGCAAAGCTGTTGGTATTTTGACCAAATCTACACACCTGCCTAGTTTTTGCCATTTTAAACACCCAGAGGCTCTATAAAACCCGCTTTGTGCCTTCCTCCTGCGTGGTTTCTAAACCTGTGTGTGTACCAGAGGCCCCTGCAGAGCTTGTGGAGACAGATCGCTCAGCCCCAACCCAGGGTGTCTGAGTCAGTGGGTCTTAGGTAGAGCCTCAGAATTTGCGTATCTCATAGGTTCCCAGGTGACGCGGACGGTGCTGGTGCAGTGACTGCACTTTGAGAATCCTTGTCGGACCAGCCACGCATCACTTTAGTCTTCCTATTATATTCTATTGGTGACATTATTCTTTCTGGTGGGATCCCTAATGAGTTTAGTCTCTCAAGAGACATTTGATCTTAAAAGCCTCATGTCTCACACTACTTCTCTTCCTTCCATCCTTCAAAAGAATATTTATCGAGATCTGTGTTAAGAAACTGAAGGTACCGAAGTGAATAAGACCCTATGGCTGGAAGTTTTATGTATATAAGACACAATTTTCTGTCTCTTAACCTCCGTCTCCATATTAGCTTTCAGTATAATGTGTTAAATTTTTACAATACGCATATTCCCTTTAGTGCTGAAAATTTGTTTCAGGATGATGAGCTAAATTATAAATTATAAAATTGAGAGTGTACCTAAATTTTGTTAATGTGCTATAATGGTCAAAATTAATGAAATCCTTTAACAGTTTTCATTGAAAAAAGAAATAA
>NW_012151507.1:6384387-6397935 GCF_000956105.1 Propithecus coquereli | reverse complement strand
CTGGGAGCAAAGCTGTTGGTATTTTGACCAAATCTACACACCTGCCTAGTTTTTGCCATTTTAAACACCCAGAGGCTCTATAAAACCCGCTTCGTGCCTTCCTCCTGCGTGGTTTCTAAACCTGTGTGTGTACCAGAGGCCCCTGCAGAGCTTGTGGAGACGGATAGCTCAGCCCCAACCCAGGGTGTCTGAGTCAGTGGGTCTTAGGTAGAGCCTCAGAATTTGCGTATCTCATAGGTTCCCAGGTGACGTGGACGGTGCTGGTGCAGTGACTGCACTTTGAGAATCCTTGTTGGACCAGCCATGCATCACTTTAGTCTTCCTATTATATTCTATTGGTGACAGTATTCTTTCTGGTGGGATCCCTAATGAGTTTAGTCTCTCAACAGACATTTGATCTTAAAAGCCTCATGTCTCACACTACTTCTCTTCCTTCCATTCTTCAAAAGAATATTTATCGAGATCTGTGTTAAGAAACTGAAGGTACCGAAGTGAGTAAGACCCTGTGGCTGGAAGTTTTATGTATATAAGACACAATTTTCTGTCTCTTAACCTCCGTCTCCATATTAGCTTTCAGTATAATCTGTTAAATTTTTACAATACGCATATTCCCTTTAGTGCTGAAAATTTGTTTCAGGATGATGAGCTAAATTATAAGTTATAAAATTGAGAGTGTACCTAAATTTTGTTAATGTGCTATAATGGTCAAAATTAATGAAATCCTTTAACAGTTTTCATTGAAAAAAGAAATAAAAAATACCAATCAAGCAGACTGAAATAAAGATCTCACTTCAGCCACTAGATGCCATATGTATAGAAGACAGAATATAGAGAAACTACTGAATGGTTTATCAGCTGCTTTGATGAACAGGGAGTGTGCTCAGAACTAAATTTTTTTTTTGAAAAATACACGAGTATTTGATGATTTGATGATTTAGGAGTTTCAAGATCATATCCTACCATGAGTTATCATTATGACCAATGGCTACTGCCACCACCACCCACTATTTATTGAGTGCTGACTATGTGTCAGGCACTGTGCTTAGTTCTAATTCTTAGTGCTCACAAAATCTGCAAAGCAGGTACTGTTATTACTCCATTTGACTAAGGCTTTGGGAAGATTCAACGGAGTGTTGGTACGAAGTATTGGCGTTGTTGCTAAAGGCAGGAATCTTTGGTGTCCGGGTGCACAGGCTGTTGCTTTGGGGGAGGAGGAGATTGTGTGCTGTGGAATGAGGGACAGACGCAGGCTGCTTCTTAATAGTCACGCGTGGCCTGCCCAAGTCCTCCCACTGACTTGACGACCCATCTGAGTGTTGCCCTTTGCTTGTGTCCTCCCACCCTGTGGTGGGCTGGATGTGACACTGCTACAAGAGTGACATCATGAGGAACAGTATACACAGCCATCCAAAGACACCAAGTATAGCTTTCCCTCGATAGGACACTGGAGAAACTGAATGGACGATTTTACCTTCGGATATTTCTCTCAACTTTCCATTTTGAGAATGTGAAAGAAAGACTTTTTTTCCTGATATCTAGATCAACTTTTCAGCACTCCAAGTCCTCATGTTGCTTTAAAATGTATCTCAATTCGATACGTCCCAAGCTGAGCTGACCATCTTCCTGCCTCTGCAAACCTCACCCTCTAGCGTCCCCACATTGAATAATGGGCCTGTCATGCCCGCAGTTGTCCTAGCCAGAAACTCGTCCTTAGCTCCGATCTCCTCTCCCCACCTAATTAATCTTGTCAGTTCTACTTCCTGAAAGATCATCCACTCTTTTCCCAACCTGCTGTATTTATCTTTCTTGTCTTCTTTCCTTCTTGTTGGCTCCTCTGTCATCTTTTATTCACATTGTCAAAGTGAAATTTCTAAAATCACATAGCTACTTAAAAATCCTCTAACAGCTTGCTTTCCATTCTATTAGCCTAAGCTCCAAATTTTGTAACGTGGCTCACAAGATGCTCCGTGTCTGGCCCTACCCGCCGTTCTTGTCTTGTCTCTGACTCCTGCCCCGATGAATTTGTTTTGGCTTCTTGAAAGGGCCACGTGGTCTCTCCCGTCTGGGCCTTTGTATGTGCTGTGATCTCTACGTGGAACACTTTCCCTTCAATTTTTACTCATCAACTTAAATATTCCTTTCTCCAGGAAACTTTCTGCTCTTCATAAAGTAAGCTGCAAGGCTATAAGTGTCTTGCAATTCTCTAACATAACACTTGTGCACTTTATTATGAATTCTTGTTTAAAACTCTATCATGTCTACTAGTTTGTAAGCCCGGAGATTGCAGAGACCATATCCAGGTGTTTATAAATGTATCACTGGGCTTGGCATATAGTAGCAACAAAATAAATAGCTATTTAATTAATTAATTTTATGAATGACTTAAGTAGGTCGAGTTTTGTGTAATTTTGTCCTTTCCTAAGTCACTGAAAAAAATGAAGCATTTTTACCTCTACCATCCTCTGCTTGTTTTGGTGATTTAAAAAATAAAATAAAAAATCCCAAACTGGGTCAGAGGTGTCCGAAACCTTGGTTTAGCTTTAGGTAAAACTGTGAAATGGAGAAAAGATGAATTCAGTGGTCACTATTGTCAAGTGGCTGAGGTTTTGTTTCTCTCCCTTCTGCCCGATACCCTCAATTGAGAATCTTGGTAGGCCCAGTTTCCCCTAGAATTTGCTATTTTCCTGTTAATCTTTAAAAAAAACTCACTAAAACTCATTTAAGCTATATCCTTTCTCTCTCCTTCAGAGTATATCCTGCATTCTGCTTTATCATGGAGCCATTGAATCACAGGTTTGGATGAGTCCTCACACCATACCTAGTCTAACTCACCGTCTTTTGCCTTTACTCCTCCTTTTCATTTTCATGTTAAGGGTTATCCAGAGCCAGTTGCAAAGGTCCTCAGTGATAGGAAACTCCTTTTCCCCTGAGACAGCCCACATAGATAGTACTAATTGTTCAGAGGCCCCTATCCAAAGGGCCTTTATCCCTGGGAAGGAGTCCACATTTGGCTTCATTGCAAATGTAAACTTTGAGAGAGTTTATCCATCTTTTTCTGAGAGCTGGTTTGGTAGGGGATGAGAAGAGCTGACATTTAAGGCATTGGGTTCCCTGGGAAAAGGAGGTTAGAAGGAGGCACAATAGAAATAGGAAAAAGGATATAAAAATGGAGCTCTCGTACTTGTAGGCAAAGTGGAGCTACTCCCAAGTTTACCAAGTTCTTATCTTAGACTTGGGAATGCTTGAAAAGAGAGAGAGGATGACTGGAGGACAGATGACCTGGGTAGACTAACACTGATAGGTGGTGGTTGTGATGGTGGTGGGGGGTGTGTGTGTGAGGGGAAGGGATCAGGAAGAAACAGAGGTTGCAAAGTTGTGTTATTATTTTTTGCACATATTTCATCATAAGTGGCAATTAAGATCTAAGACAAAAAAAGGCTTTTTTTTTTTGCATCTAGTACTCCAATACATGTAGTAATAAATATGTTAAAGTCAACACTATTGCTAAATTCGGCAAATTTATGTTCAGCATTTCGTAGGAAGTTCTTATTAGAAAGTTGTCAGTTTGAAAACAGTATGGAGGTTCCTCAAAACATTAAAAAGAGAACTACAATATGATCTGGCAATCTGATTACTGGATATTTATCAAAAGGAAATGAAATCAGTATGTTGAAGAGATATGTGCACTGCCACATTTATTGCAGCACTAGTCGCAATAGCCAAGATACGGAATCAACCTAAGTGTCCATCAAGGGATGAATGGATAAAGAAAATGTGGTGTATATGCTTAATGGAATACTATTCAGCCATAAAGAGAATAAGATCCTGTTGTTTGCAGAAATATGGCGAACCTGGAGGACATTATGTTAAGTGAAATAAGCCAGGCACAGAAAGACAAATACAAGATCTCACTCACATGTGGAATCTAAAGAAGTTGATCTCACAAAATTAGAGAGTAGAATAGTGGTTGCCAGAGGCTGGGAATGGGAAGGGGGCGGGAGGCATAGGGAGAGATTGGTCAGCAGGTGCGGAGTTACAGTTAGGTAGGAAGAATAAGTTCTGGTGTTCTATTGCACAGTGGGATGGCTATGGTTAACAATATCGTATTGTATATTTCAAAATAGCTGGAAGAGAGGATTTTAAATGTCTTCACCACAAAGAAATGCTAAATTTGTGAGGTGATAAATGTGCTAAATACCCTGATTTAATCATTACACAATGTATACATGTATCGAGACATCACACTGTACCCCATAAATATGTGTGGTTATCATGTGTCAATTAAAAACAAAAACAAAACAAAACAAGAAAATAACTTGTCAGTTTATAGCAAATTGAACATTCCAAATGATGAAAGCAAGAAAACCCAGAATAATCTCTCCAAAAGCAAATGAGAAATTAAATATTCTGAAAAATAATAAATGATTAAAATACTATTGTCGACAACAAAAATGTTTTATATCTGTAAAACCATAGAGGAGAATCTTTATCGATCACCTGGTCCAGTAGTTTTAAGACTTTTTAAAAAGAAAGGTGATGTCTGCTTTTTGTTTTACAAAATGAAATATACCAAAATCAAATAGAAAACAGTTAAAAGAGAAGCTGCTTTGATTGAGGTTGGGCTGGGACCCTCTACGTTCTGTTCATTTGTTTCCTCTTCTCTTGTAGGAGATGAGGGATTTAGTTTGAAAAGTACTGATCTAGTATAACCCATACTAGTTATCGTATAAAGTTAAGACCATGTTATATAAAATTTAGATCACATCACATTTTTCTTAGTATAGCAGTGCCCTTGTAAAGTAGCATAGACAAGAAGAGATCCAATCACACAGGAACAGAACTGAGAAGTAACACATTCTATAAGCATATATTACTTATATTACATTATAAGACACATGCACACAATCTGCAAACAAAAAATTTAGAGCATGCTATGCTACATAGTACAAAGTAATATGTACACAAATGCAAATGTCACTCGGGCAGCTGGGGTCACCTTGACCCTTATGGAAAGCTTCATGGGCTCCCCAAGATTTTTTCTAATTGCACAACCAGGTGATCATTCCAAAAGGAGAATGAGTATTTTTGACCGCTCTTATTTCATCCTCAGGAAAACATGGTAGCCTATAGTGCTAGCCAATCACAACACTCTAGTCTCACTTTAGCCTGTCAGGGGTACATTTGCTTTCCTTTTCTTATATTTGAAATAAAGCAAGCATGATTAGTAGGAAAAAGGGACTTGACATTGTGAAATTGTAAGCATTACGTACTGTAAGACCTAAAATGCTAAGTATTGCTTTGCCATCTTTGAGCCTTACAGGCCTCCAAAGGCCTTGCTGTAAGCTTTGCATTCAGATATGCCCGTCACTCAATGCCAAAGGCTGTCCACCCAGGCAGTTCCCCATCAGCCAGACCAGCTGCACCCCACCTGGTCCTCAGCCTAATGGGTTGCACCTTCCTGCCAGCCCATGAAATTATTCAAACAAGCAAATCACCTCCTCCTGCAGAAACCAACTAAGCCTTCCTCCCATAGCCCCTGCTGGCTCACTCTGTTCCTTAGTGCAGTCCCTGTGTGGTCCTGCATGGCGTGTGAAAACTCACCACCCTCGTCAGCCCCTCAGCTGTGAGAATATGTGATTAATAAACTGTTGATGTTCTCATCTGGCCGGCTTCAGACATCATGTGCTCAGTCATGCTGTACTCTCTACAGCGTGCGTAATTATTCCTTCACCAATACAATGAAGAGAAAGTGATCGGAATACACATCTGCTTCCTTGTTGCCAAGTATTTGGTCTATCCTCTGTTTTTTTCCAGAGAAGTGGATGATCCAGACTCTTACTTGTCCAGAACCACAGACACAGTCTTCCTTACGCAGATGGGAAAAAAGTCAATACATAATCAGATCAGAGGCTCTCGGGATTTTTCTAGGGGGTTCCAGTAATACTGCTGAAATGTGGCAGAGAACAGAACATTAGGAAATTGGTTTTACTGGCAGTTCATTAGCTTCTTTGCAAATAAAATGACCTTTTCATGCTACGTTAATAGATATGGGAAAGTGTTGGGGAGGAAGAGTTTCTTAACAAGACAAGCCCCATTGCATCTCACTTTCTCAGCAAAGTTTTTTTCTCAACTTTTGTACAAATGGGAAGTATGTGTGTCTAAACCTAGAATAAATTGATATCTAGAATATAAAAGCAGCTCCTATAAATCAACAAGAAAAATTCAGGAAATTCAATAGGAAGAATAGGCAAAGGATGTGCTTAGGCAATTGGCAGAAAGGGAAATCCTTATGGCTAATAAACATTTGAAGAGATGCTAGATCTTACTAGTAATCAAGGAAATGCAAATTGAAATAACAGTACTACTTTACACTCATCATTTGGCAAACATTAGAAATTCAGATGATGTTGAGTGCTGGTGAGGATACGGGGAAACTGGGATTCTCGTGCACTGCTGGGGACAGTGTAAACTGGTGCAGCTATTCCGGAGCACGATTTGCATAATTAGTGAAATTAACCATACCTGTACTCTGTGACTAGCATCTCTGACCCTAGGAATATACTCCAGGGAAGTCCTCAAGGAGGTGTTTATGCAGGTGTTCAGCCCAGTGGTAATTGTGGTAGCTAAGAATTGAGAGCAAACTAAATGACCCTTTATTTCCAAGGCAACAGATACATAAAATGTGATGGGATGACTGGATTCTCAACACCTGTCAAAAACAATCATTTAGATTTATATCTAGCCAAATGGATAGATCTCAAAAATGTAATATTACATAAAATAACTCAAGAAACAGGACAATACATAGATAATCCCTTTTAGTTAAAACAAAATTCAAACACAAAACATAGCCTATGATTTAAAAATATCTCTAAACAAATGTATGAAAGGTAGATTGGAATGAGAATGTTTGCCTATGGAGGGGAAAATAAAAATGGAATTGTGGGTGAGGAATAAAGATGAAAAAATAATCAAGTAAGATACAGCCATTGAGGGGCCTTTTTTGACTGACAATAATAGTAGGCCATGAAATGGGGGTTCTGATTAACTCAGTTCTGTACACCTGATTCTAAAGGAATAAAGGAAGGAAGGAAAGAAGAAAGGAAGGAGGGAAGGAAGATAGAGAATGTGGGGGCCAGACTATGGGAAACTCACTTTGGGATGGTGGCTCCACCACTGAGCCAGTTCTCTTGTAGCCACTTTGGACTTCTCCTAGTGAGGACAGACAGACAATGAGGGCATCCCGATTAGCAGAAAGGAGCTTGGAAAGACAGGAGACCAGCACCTTTCTTTCAGCTCTGTCTCCGATGCTGGAATAACCTTTCGTAGCTTACAGACACCTCCTCTGTTAGGTGTGGATAGTAGGAGCTGTTCCGGCTACACTGCAGCGTCTTTGTGAAGATGAAATTAAGAAAACAATGTGACAGAAAATGCTGAAAACTTTTCGTAAATATCAGATGCTTTATCTGTTGTGACACTGCAGGATTAGGTGGATGATTCTGATTGAGAGAAGGAGGGTGGAACTGAGTTTCCGGTGCCCTGAATTTATCTGGGTCTTGGTTTACCCCAAAAGACTGAGAGGATGAAACCCAAATCTATAGGGAGTTTCTCTTAACTTCCCTCCCACCATGGCTTATTTTCTTCCTTCCGATGTTCAAAATTAATGCTGTTAATTTCGGGTGTCAACAGTTAGATCCTTGGGAAAGCAGGTTTCTGTTCCGGGGTGACGAGCACGGCCATGGCTCCCAAGTGAATTGGGCGTATTAGGTACCAGGAGTGGATCACTCAGAGAAGGAAGAGGGGAAAGTTGCATTTTCTGAGTGCCAAGAATGGATATTTAGGATATCATTTAATGACACAGTAGTCCAGTGAGGAAGTGATCATCGTCCCCATCTTAGAGGTGAGACAACAGGCTCAGGGAGACTTAACATTTTCTCAGTGACAGATGGTACCACACACCACACACAAAGTGGCAGAGTTGAAGTTTGAATCTAATTGATGCCAAAGTCCATTATTTTGTCCTATACCCCGATGGGGTCTTAGAGATCATCTAGCACCCTTTTCTTCCTCTAACATTCCTCCCTGCATTTTCAGATGAGAAAACTGAGGCCCTCAGAAATTACCTGTTTTGTCCTACGTCACATACATAGTCAACAGTAAAACTGGGCTGGAACCTGGGTGCATGAATCTTATTATTTGCCACTGTTCTATGCTTCCATAGTTGCAAAATTAGATTACATGTAATTTTTTTTTTTTTGAGACTGGATCTCACTCTGTTATGCAGGCTAGAGTGCAGTGGCACAATCACGGCTCACTGTAGCCTCAAACTCCTGGGTTCAAGTGATCTTCAGCCTCAGCCTCCTAAGCAGCTAGGACTAAAGGTGCATATAACCACGCCCAGCTGATTGTTTTATTTTTATTTTTTGTAGAGGTGGGGTCTTGCTGTATTGTCCAGGCTGCTCTCAAACTCCTGGCCTCAAGTGATCCTCCCATGCTGGCCTCCCAAAATGCTGGGATTATAAATGTGAACCCCTGTGCCTGGCCAAATTATATTCAGGATAATGCATTTATGGTCATAAAAATCAAGTGATTTTTCTTTGCTTTAAAACATTCCTTTTTTCTCTCTGCATTATTTTTTAAATTTTTAATACTTTCTAATTGACACATAATTGTACATATTTATGGTGTACATAGTGATATTGTGATACATGTATACAGTGATCAGATCAGGGTAATTAGCATATCCATTATCTCAAATGTTTATCATTTACTTGTGCTGGGAACATTCAACAGCCTCCTAGCTTTTTGAAACTATATATTATTGTTAACTACTGTCATTCTACAGTACTATAGAACACTAGAATTTATTCCTCCTATTGAGCTGTAATTTTGTGTTTTTTAACAAATCTCTTCCTTCCTCCCTTCCCCCTTCTCTTCCCAGCCTCTAGCATCTTCTGTTTTACTTTTTACTTCTATGAGATCAATTTTTTTTAAGCTTCTACATATGAGTGAGAACACGTGGTGTTTAACTTTTTGTTCCAGACTTGTTGCTTTTAACATACTATCCTCCAGTTCCATCCATGTTGCTGCAAATGATAGGATTTCATTCTTTTTCTGGCTGACTAGTATTCCATGGTGTATATATCCCACAGTTTCTTTATCCACTCATCTGTTGTTGGACACCTAGCTATTCTGAATAGCTAGGTGTCTTAGCTATTGTCTTAGCTATTGTGAATAGAGCTGCAATAGCTTGGGGGTGCACAGGTAAGACATTCCTTAATGTCTTTCTTTCTAGCTCCTTTATCCCTTCCCCTGACCGCCCCCCCACACCATTTCACCAGCACAACCTGCACTACCCCTTCTTTTTGAAAATATCTGACTTTGCATAGAGAGCACCTCAGAAAACACTGTGGCTGGGAATTCCAGGCACTCAACCTACAAATATAAAGGAACCAAGCATCAGAAGCTGGATTTGAAGGCACCGTAAGGAAGGCATTTTTTACGGAGTAATCCATAGATGAAATTCAATCTCTAGAAAGTGATGAAACTTGACCATTGAGTTTGTTGCAGCTGAGACTGGGAGTCCACTAGTAACATAAACAGGGGCTGAGAGATGGATGATTGGTCAGATGATCATGTCTACTAGCTTGTAATTAGTTTCTAACCTGAATTTAAATTACAAAGGAAAGCAATGGCTTTTCAGCAGAAAAATAAGTGCATCAACAGTGCCTACGAGTCCCAACAAGTCATTCCGTGTTTTATGTAAATCCTCTTTCCTTTAGGGGAGCTGGGGAGTGCTACCACACAAGGGATGATGTTCTGTGTCTCTGTGCCTTGAGGCTATAGACTCTGCTATATTAGAAGAAATCTGTGGTTAACCATCTAATCTTCCCTTTTTCCTGGAATCCAGCCTCTTCTTTCAGGATCACATGATATTCTAGTTACTGTATAAAAGTCTGCTAGCCTCCCTAATAAAGGTAAATGGATGAGATACAAATTTCTGGGAAGAAGTTGCCCTTGAGCAGAAGGGAATGTGAAGACAGTCTGGGAAAGAGGCTGTGAGCAAAAGACAAATCATCCATTTTCAGGAAGGACAGATAACATGATTGAACAAGGTAAGCTGGGAGAAGAGCTGCAGAAGGATCGAAGTTCCATGGCTGGGCCCTGGGGGCGATGGGCAAGAGAGGGGGACAGCTGTATGCATTAAGGGAGGGAGACTTACGGGGAGGGAGGTGATGGGTGTTTGCCGCCGTACCTGGCAGCTGGCCAGCAGGTTTGCAGACATGGACTTCAGCAGATTGATTCTGAAATCACTGAGTAATGCTGTGAATTGATCCTTCCACCATGGTGGATGGATTTCAATGGGATGTATCATAGGAAAAAGTTCTTTTTCAACCTAGAATGATATGATTCTCTGATTCTAAAAGTAGAAGTTAAAAAGCAAGTAAGAGTATTTGAGGCCCTCTAATAGCCCTGTTCTAGTCAAAATGGTAAGCAGTACTTGCCCCTCTCTTTGCATTCTTTTCAATAATAAGGTTTCCGGAAAAGACAAATTTTGCCACTCATTTATGAGTCTCAAAGCACTAGGACTGCAGCACATTCTTACTCGCCCACGCCTTGCATAAGTCTACACTTGGAGATTCTTTCAAGAGAACGCATGACCACAGGCTTTCTCTACAGCCCATTCTGGAAAACTTTTCTTCACTTCTAGCCGGAAGCTCTTGAAGCCTCCTTTTCTCGACTTTAATGATAGACTACAAATTTGGTTTTTGCTGAAGATATTTTGAGATTTTTATCTACACAGCCATTCCACAGAAATAAATTAAATGTACCTTTGTTTTTTGGGATAGAAAGACATAAACTTGCATGTCACAGACTTGATTTTAAATCCTAGCTCCACTATTTATTGGCTGTGTTTGCGCCTGAGGATTATTGTGCTTGCTGTTCCTTTTCTCCAAAATTTTGGCTGAATCTCTCCTTCTTATCATGCAGGTCTCCATTCACTCCTGAGTTTCCTACCCTGCTTAGTCTTCTCAATAGTTCTTAAAATTACCTGTTGTATTATTTGTTGGTCTAGTTTTTTTCATGGGAGTACTCTTTTATTGTCTGTCCCTTCAGTAGAGTTATATCTGTCGTGGAGCAGGCAGTCAATAAATATTTATGAAATGGATGAATCAACTGAATGCATTAGTGAATTTAGGCAACTTAGCGAATTTCTCTGAAGATGTTGCTTTTTTTCCATTAAAAAAGGTAGGTAAATTTCCCTCAAAGGATTGCAGTAAAGATTAAATAACAGTATGTACAACATATGTAGTACAGTGCCTACCACATAAAATTCTTTCAGGACTTCTGGACTTTTCTTTCCCTGGGAATAAAGAATTCCTTTACAATGGTCATCTAATGAATGCATCGGGATCTGTACCATTGAGAGATGATAGAGTTGGTATCTGATGATTACAAAGGATGAAAAAATCCAATTCTTTTAATGGGTTATATGACAACAGGAGGGAAAAACTCAGTGAAAATTGACAAAGAATATTTTGTAAGACATGATTGCCAGGAGAAAGCTTAGGGGTCTTTGGGTTTCTGCTCTCCTCCTGTTATGGGTAAGGCAAAAGAAGGATAGGGAGGTTAGGCCACTCATCCTGGTAACCAGTAGCAGAGTTGGGGCTGGAAACCAGACGCCTGAGTCTTGGTTTGTGCTCTAACCTCCTACACTTCACTTGCCTCCAAACACAAATTGGTTCAAACCAGTTTCAGAGTGTAGAGCCTCAACAAATGGAAATTATTAATCATTTTGGTTTCAGATTCTTGGCTGTTTTCTGGAAGTTAAGTAGCTTTCTAACTCTTTAGTTATAAACATCTCTTAACCTTTGTCATAATAGCACTTTAATAGAAGTAAAGACATTTAAAGACATTTTTTTTTCTATATTGTTAAATTTGGTGACCACTTCAAAAATTTCTTAGTTTCTAGGCCTAAAATGGTATTGTAGAAAAGTTAATAAAGAAGACATATAAAAACAAAGGAAACGTATGCAAGATGAAAATAACAGAACAAAATGCTGGAAGCACTTTAGGATCCTTGTCAAACTTAGTATCAAATCAAAGACGAACAGTCTGAAAATACCAGCACCAATCAGTAAATGTGAAAATATGAGGCAAAGCTATAAATATAACCTTAAACTGTGGTAGAAAATAAGTTCAATAATTTAAAAAAAAGTATCATTTAAAAATCTCACTTTCAATTTTTAGATGGGGGCAACCTTGTAAGAAATTTGGTTTGTTTTATAATAAAAATTTATAAGATTTAAAATAACTAGACATTTTATACTATATCACCTTTACAGAAAAATTAAAAATATAGTATATATTAAACCATAGGTCCCATCCAGCTTTTTCTTGTTGGAATCATAATAGCTATTTTGATAAAACCAGTTCTTAAGAAGCAGCTAAATTTTCGTCAAATGGGCTTCTAATAATTTTGCTGGTTTAGTTACATTTTGATGGGGTTCCCCAAGAACAAGTTTAGTCATTAATTTCTTCCTGCCCTTCTTTTCGTTTCCCCTCTAATTTCCCTTCCTCATCCTCTTACATTCCTTCCTCTCCCACATTTCCCCTCCTCCCTTTTTTCTCCCTCCTTCCTTCCTCCTCCTCTTTCTTTCTTCGTACCCCTCACTACCCCATGCCAGTCTTTCTTCTTGTTCCCACAATGTTCTCATTGCCCTTCCCTGTTCCTTCCTTTCCTTTCATTGGCCCAAGTGAATTTGAAAAAAAATTATATAAATAAACAAAGGTTTTAATGTCTTAGAAAACTACATAAGTAATCCTTTAATTTAAAATATGCTATAATTTTTATTAGAGATGGAAGTGATCTTAGATATAATTTGTAGTATATTGCATTAATAGCCCTGGTTTTTCCCTGCAACTACGTTCTTAGGGAACTCCTCTTCAAAAAGATGGAAATCTCTTTCTCTACTCTGACTTTGCTTTGGCCATGTGAGATTTGTTGTTTGTTTGTTTGTTTTTGGTGTTGCATAATGCAATGGGTCAACATTTGGAAGATCTCTATAACTCAGTGAACCAATATTTTAAAAATGACCAATATATTATGCTACAAATTTATATATGTATTAAAAGATCCTTTCAAAAATGCAAGATATTCCAATGGATCTTAATGTAACAATATTATTAGTTCATTGATATAGTTTTAGATTCTAGCTGTCAACTAACCTTTAAGAGACTACTTGTCGAATATGAGTGTGTAATGGAATGACAATATCCACGATTATCTGAAAAGGATATTAAAGTGCTTCTGTCTTTTTAATTATACATTTGTAGTCAGTTATAGTGTTTTCTTCACACACATCAATCAAAAGAGCATGTCGCAACAGATTGAAGGCAGCAGTTATGTGAATCCAGTTGCCTTTTATTAAGCTAGACATTTAAAAACATTATCCAAGTGTAAAACTCTACTTGTTAATTTTTTAGAAAATATAGTTATTTTTCATAAAATTTGTTAAAGTTAACATGTAATGGGGGTTATTTTTA
>NW_012151507.1:6381438-6384337 GCF_000956105.1 Propithecus coquereli | reverse complement strand
TAGAGGTGGGGTCTTGCTGTGTTGTCCAGGCTGCTCTCAAACTCCTGGCCTCAAGTGATCCTCCCATGCTGGCCTCCCAAAATGCTGGGATTATAAATGTGAACCCCTGTGCCTGGCCAAATTATATTCAGGATAATGCCTTTATGGTCATAAAAATCAAGTGATTTTTCTTTGCTTTAAAACATTCCTTTTTTCTCTCTGCATTATTTTTTAAATTTTTAATACTTTCTAATTGACACATAATTGTACATATTTATGGTGTACATAGTGATATTGTGATACATGTATACAGTGATCAGATCAGGGTAATTAGCATATCCATTATCTCAAATGTTTATCATTTACTTGTGCTGGGAACATTCAACAGCCTCCTAGCTTTTTGAAACTATATATTATTGTTAACTACTGTCATTCTACAGTACTATAGAACACTAGAATTTATTCCTCCTATTGAGCTGTAATTTTGTGTTTTTTAACAAATCTCTTCCTTCCTCCCTTCCCCCTTCTCTTCCCAGCCTCTAGCATCTTCTGTTTTACTTTTTACTTCTATGAGATCAATTTTTTTTAAGCTTCTACATATGAGTGAGAACACATGGTGTTTAACTTTTTGTTCCAGACTTGTTGCTTTTAACATACTATCCTCCAGTTCCATCCATGTTGCTGCAAATGATAGGATTTCATTCTTTTTCTGGCTGACTAGTATTCCATGGTGTATATATCCCACAGTTTCTTTATCCACTCATCTGTTGTTGGACACCTAGCTATTCTGAATAGCTAGGTGTCTTAGCTATTGTCTTAGCTATTGTGAATAGAGCTGCAATAGCTTGGGGGTGCACAGGTAAGACATTCCTTAATGTCTTTCTTTCTAGCTCCTTTATCCCTTCCCCTGACCGCCCCCCCACACCATTTCACCAGCACAACCTGCACTACCCCTTCTTTTTGAAAATATCTGACTTTGCATAGAGAGCACCTCAGAAAACACTGTGGCTGGGAATTCCAGGCACTCAACCTACAAATATAAAGGAACCAAGCATCAGAAGCTGGATTTGAAGGCACCGTAAGGAAGGCATTTTTTACGGAGTAATCCATAGATGAAATTCAATCTCTAGAAAGTGATGAAACTTGACCATTGAGTTTGTTGCAGCTGAGACTGGGAGTCCACTAGTAACATAAACAGGGGCTGAGAGATGGATGATTGGTCAGATGATCATGTCTACTAGCTTGTAATTAGTTTCTAACCTGAATTTAAATTACAAAGGAAAGCAATGGCTTTTCAGCAGAAAAATAAGTGCATCAACAGTGCCTACGAGTCCCAACAAGTCATTCCGTGTTTTATGTAAATCCTCTTTCCTTTAGGGGAGCTGGGGAGTGCTACCACACAAGGGATGATGTTCTGTGTCTCTGTGCCTTGAGGCTATAGACTCTGCTATATTAGAAGAAATCTGTGGTTAACCATCTAATCTTCCCTTTTTCCTGGAATCCAGCCTCTTCTTTCAGGATCACATGATATTCTAGTTACTGTATAAAAGTCTGCTAGCCTCCCTAATAAAGGTAAATGGATGAGATACAAATTTCTGGGAAGAAGTTGCCCTTGAGCAGAAGGGAATGTGAAGACAGTCTGGGAAAGAGGCTGTGAGCAAAAGACAAATCATCCATTTTCAGGAAGGACAGATAACATGATTGAACAAGGTAAGCTGGGAGAAGAGCTGCAGAAGGATCGAAGTTCCATGGCTGGGCCCTGGGGGCGATGGGCAAGAGAGGGGGACAGCTGTATGCATTAAGGGAGGGAGACTTACGGGGAGGGAGGTGATGGGTGTTTGCCGCCGTACCTGGCAGCTGGCCAGCAGGTTTGCAGACATGGACTTCAGCAGATTGATTCTGAAATCACTGAGTACTGCTGTGAATTGATCCTTCCACCATGGTGGATGGATTTCAATGGGATGTATCATAGGAAAAAGTTCTTTTTCAACCTAGAATGATATGATTCTCTGATTCTAAAAGTAGAAGTTAAAAAGCAAGTAAGAGTATTTGAGGCCCTCTAATAGCCCTGTTCTAGTCAAAATGGTAAGCAGTACTTGCCCCTCTCTTTGCATTCTTTTCAATAATAAGGTTTCCGGAAAAGACAAATTTTGCCACTCATTTATGAGTCTCAAAGCACTAGGACTGCAGCACATTCTTACTCGCCCACGCCTTGCATAAGTCTACACTTGGAGATTCTTTCAAGAGAACGCATGACCACAGGCTTTCTCTACAGCCCATTCTGGAAAACTTTTCTTCACTTCTAGCCGGAAGCTCTTGAAGCCTCCTTTTCTCGACTTTAATGATAGACTACAAATTTGGTTTTTGCTGAAGATATTTTGAGATTTTTATCTACACAGCCATTCCACAGAAATAAATTAAATGTACCTTTGTTTTTTGGGATAGAAAGACATAAACTTGCATGTCACAGACTTGATTTTAAATCCTAGCTCCACTATTTATTGGCTGTGTTTGCGCCTGAGGATTATTGTGCTTGCTGTTCCTTTTCTCCAAAATTTTGGCTGAATCTCTCCTTCTTATCATGCAGGTCTCCATTCACTCCTGAGTTTCCTACCCTGCTTAGTCTTCTCAATAGTTCTTAAAATTACCTGTTGTATTATTTGTTGGTCTAGTTTTTTTCATGGGAGTACTCTTTTATTGTCTGTCCCTTCAGTAGAGTTATATCTGTCGTGGAGCAGGCAGTCAATAAATATTTATGAAATGGATGTATCAATGAATGCATTAGTGAATTTAGGCAACTTAGCGAATTTCTCTGAAGATGTTGCTTTTTTTCCATTAAAAAAGGTAGGTAAATTTCCCTCAAAGGATTGCAGTAAAGATTAAATAACAGTATGTACAACATATCTAGTACAGTGCCTAC
>NW_012151507.1:6366943-6369866 GCF_000956105.1 Propithecus coquereli | reverse complement strand
AAAAATGAAGAAAAGGATGATCTACATATAATTAAGTCTGATAAATCATGCCCACCCAAATCAATACCTGATTCATTCTTTAACTTAAGAGAGATCACACATATCATTATTCACATTTTGTAAATTCAGATAAAATAAATTTATTTTTAAAAATAAATAAGACAAAGTGAGGATTTACTAGATTATTTCTAGGTGCTTAATTGCCTTTGTTTTGTGCTTTTATTTTCTAGAAAATTCTCATTTTCTCTTCCACATCTGTAGTAGATATGATTCTCCACCCACGATCTCTGTGTTCAAGAATTATAACCAACCTAATTTCATCTTTCTATTTCTATTTTTAATCTCCATGTATTTTGGCCTGAGTGGTGGCAATTTCTCTCCAATTCATGGTTCCTCTTTTTACTCAGGTTGCACCTAAGTTCTGGGGGGCTTACATAGCATCCAGGAATTATTAGGGAGAAGCTAGTCCTCAGTACTATCTGTCTAACCTAGTATTTACTGAGATAGACATTAGAAATCTGGGCTTCATTTATTTAAAGAATACTTAAAACACCTACACATGCCAGGCACTGAGAACAGAGTGTTGGTCAATATGCTCGCGTCGGCAGCACATATACTAGAGTGTTGGTCAAGAGAAACACTTCTTTCTCTTCTCTTGTGGAATATAACCTCAAGTGAAATTTGGAGCATTGCAAAAAATCCTGGTTCAAGAGCAAGGTCAAACATGCACATGTGTAGAGAGAGAAAAGTCATTTTAAAAGTTGGTTCTGAAATGAGGAGGAAGAAAATTAATGACCAAAGGAGAATTTGTAAAATTTTTATGATTTTTCCATTTTTAATGAAATTTTCATTCCATCATAACCTATGAAAATTGAGAGTTGGTGATATTCAGTAGTCAGAAAAGACTTATAGAAGAAGATGTGTATGTGTGAAAAATAGTAACTTCTGTTTCTCCTGAGTAATTCCTCTTTCAGTGTTAGGGTAGGGGGAGGAGGGCCTCTGTAAACATTCATCCTAATCCAGTAGTAGTTAACCAACCTCTTACCACACAACCTTCACTTCCTGGTTGCTGTGGATAACAGGGGAGTCAGCTATAGTTCTGAAAGTTGCTTCGAGTCTCTACGAAAAGAAAAATTATAACCAGGACAGGTAGGAAACTGAACTCTACTAATAAAACACCGTGGCAGAAATGAAGCCAAACTATGAAGAAGACTAGTTTATGGATAGACAGAGAGGAAGGGGAGATGATTGTAAGATGCGAGAACAGTGTGGCCAATTAATTGCAAAGACGTGGCAAAGAACAGTTTGGGCAGAGGGTCTAGGTGGTGGGGAGGATGGGCTTGGCTGGAGCCAAGGTTTGGATGGGTAAGTTTGCATCTGTGGCCATGCTCTCTCCATCTGCCCACCCTGCCCAGCATCGCGAGTCCACTGCCATGCACCCAGTTTAATCACATTCCTCTTCACTACAGCCTAATGAGTGAGAACACTGGCTTTGTAGCCAGACACACCTGAGTGTGAATTTTGGCCTTACTGCCTACTAGTGTCTCGCCTTGGAGAAGTTGCTTAACTTCTCTGAACCTCAGTTTACTCATTGTCTTGCAGGTTTTTGATGATTTAATGAGCTACCATATACAAAGTGTTCAGCAAGAGTTTTCAAAGCACTCAGTAAGAGCAGCTATTATCATTATGGCCTCCCAGCCAGGGGATGAGCGCTGGAACCAGGGTGGTGGCCTGGGGCACAAAAGAATGAAGTGTTTTGGCTTCAGACAGCCCTGAGTTCACATCCCAGTGACATCACTGCTCCTCTAATTAAATGGGACGATGAATGTAAAGTGCTCAACAGGGGCCTGGTACACTAGCAGTGCTTTTAAAAAAAAATATTTCCTTCCGGATCACTTATTCACCTTTGTTTATTTCTTCGTTCCCCAGCATACATCTAGTCTTCTGCGTAGGGGAGGGCAACGGACACTGTGGTGTCTTGGATATTGTGGTGTAGCCTTTTGGCTCAGCATTACCATAAATAATCTTCCCTTTCACCCTCAAGTTGTTCTGGGTTTGGACAATAAATTACCCTAGTACTGCTTAGGGCTTTCTACCCTCTGGTCTAGTGGGCTGGTGTGATCCCAGGCTGCCTTTTCTGAGGAGGAAATCACCTGGGGGCTTTGGGCTGGAGCTTGCCCTTGCAGAGTCACTGCGGGGGACGCGGGGGACAGGCATCCCCCAGGCAACCCCCTCATCTGTGTCTTCTTCATCATCTGGGGGTCCCCAGGATTAACTGGCCTGCTCTCTGCTTTCGGCCACCACCTAGTCTTTCCCCTGGGATTTCTCTCCTCTGCCTGGAGCTCTTTCTGAAACGAGATACAGACGTGATAGAGTTTCCCTTTGCTCTCTGTTTGTGTTCTATGCAACAATACACTGTTTTTCTGGTTGTCTAGGTTTCTAGGATATGTCTGGCGAAAGGAAGACAGGAGAACAAATAATGCACAAGGGGAAGTCACAACTCTTTATGATGTATAAAAGTTACCCCAACCTCCACAGGCATTTGAATAGAAGTGGGATTGGCCTTTCTCAGGCCTCTTCACTGATTTGTCTCTTCCAGCGAAGTAAAATCCACCTATACCTAATCTTCTCTCTCTCTCTGTCTCTTTTATTTTTGGAACTTTATGCAATGGTTTCCTTCACTATTTTCTTTAGCTAACATTTTTTGGGGACTTAAGTACTCAGTAAATATTCTTTTCCAGAGTGGTGGTAAGCAACAGAAATGGATTGCAATGGAACAAAGTTGTGGCTAAGAGTTGTAAAAAGAAGTTCAAGCCCCCTAAGAAAGAAACCCTGGGCCAGCCAGAATGAAACCCCAGACGATGATGTAACGAGAGTAAATGCTTGTTCAGAGCCGTGTGCCAGGTACAACAGTGCATTATCT
>NW_012151507.1:6364641-6366721 GCF_000956105.1 Propithecus coquereli | reverse complement strand
TGAGCCCAGGAGTTGGAGGTTGCAGTGAGCTATGATGACACCACTGTACTCTAGCCCGGGCAACAGAGCTAAACTCTGTCAAAAAACATGGATAGAATATGAATATTTTTAAAATACCATCTTTGAGCCAGCAAGAAAGGCAGGCATCCACAGACGTTGAAAGCTAAGTGAAAGTGGGAATCTTGAGGGCAAATGAGCATCAAAGCAGGTATCATTTGACAGTATCTGACAAACCTTGATGACCTTGAAATTTTGTTTTGATGGATGCTTGGGAATTAGAAGACAAGGATAAAGCCTAAGGTTGGTCTGTGGATACCAAAGAGCTATGTTCTCAGTTTAAGGTGAAACTCAAAACAAATCTGTCCTGTAGAATGGGACAACAAGGAAACTCATGTGGTTTGACCTTAGTGTTGAGTGGAAGGGAAAAAGTCTCCCCTGAGAATGAATAACTAGAAACTGGTCCTCTCATGGGTCTGAGCATGAATGGAAAATCTGAGATGCAAGAAGAAATGGTGAGGAATATGTGATTAAATATAAGCAAACATTGACTCTATAAAATAACAACAATGATTATAATGCCCAATTGGTGGGAAAAATCAAAACAAGATAGAACGAAAATACTATACAGCTGTAGCTTACAAGTGTACAGAGGGGATTACAACTCAGCGGAGAGCAGCAGGTAGGGAGGAGGGGGCGGGAAATAAGCCAACCTAATGGGTACTACGAACACTATTTGGGTGACAGGCACACCTATAGCCAGGACTCAAGCATTACAAAACGGATCCATGTAACCTAAAACATTTGTATCCCCTTAATATTTTGAAATAAAAAAAAGTTTAGGGAGTGATACTGATTAGAGTTAAACATTCTAAGCTCCTTATAATGTTTGAGAGAAGGGTAAAAATGTTTATGGAATTTAGAGCTTGTTAGGTATGCATGCTAAAAAAAACTATTAATAGGTTAACCACTAAAAGAATAGACATAACAAGCTTTCCCTTTCTTAAACATGTTTTGAGTTCTTCTCAAGTATGACAACTTGGAACTTAAGTAGCATTATCCAAGTCCCTTAGTTAGGTCATAAAGGGAGGTAAAAGTTCTTAGAGTATAAAATATTCACTAATGAACTGGCTAATAATGAAGTTAGTTTTCATAAAAACATCTTCCCCATCTTTTCCAAGTCCATTTGAGTGCCAAATAAATTCAGTAATGAATAAAATTGCAAATCTTACAAGAGAGTCAAGACTTGAAGAAATCAATGGAGTATAATTGGAGGAATGCTTAAATTACATTTAAAGCTTTTGAGAAAGGAGTCTCTGGCAAATTTCAGATCAGTTAACAACTGAAGAAGAGAGAATCAACAAAGATGACAACAGGATTAGATGGTTCAAAGGAGAATGACTTTGAAATACAAAGACTAAGAGATCCGTTAAGAAAACTGATGAATCTTTGTCTAATTGTATTAATTATATTAATAGAAAAAGCTAAGGTGCTGAAAAAGAGACTCCGAAATACAGTGACTTAAAGAAGACAAGAGCTTACGTCTTTCTCTTGTAACCATCTATCTCTTTGAGGTCAATCATAGGTCTGGGTTCCTGATGTCTCTACCTTCTGCTAGGGAGTGATGCTCATCTGCATAATCAAAGCTGAATCATGTGGCATATCCATGTTTCAGTTCAAAGGAAGGGAAAAGAGAGGAAATCTAGGGCAAGCAATTTCCTTTTGAACAAATGAGATAGAAGGTGTAGACATATCACTTCCCCTCACATTCCACTGGAGAGATATAAATCACGTGATCACATCTAACTGCCAGTGGATCTGGGCAATGTAGTTTCTACGACCATTGAATGGTCTAAGAATATGAGAACAGATTTTGAGGGACAACTAATAATCTGCCCCAAGATTATTTATGAAAAATTAATTGTTTAATCATGTTTTAAAAAAAATGAAGAAAAGGATGATCTACATATAATTAAGTCTGATAAATTATGCCCACCCAAATCAATACCTGATTCATTCTTTAACTTAAGAGAGATCACACATATCATTATTCACATTTTGTAAATTCAGATAAAATAAATTT
>NW_012151507.1:6344920-6353131 GCF_000956105.1 Propithecus coquereli | reverse complement strand
TAATAATAATAATAATAATAATTTTTTTCCCTAACCTGGCAATAACCCTGCATTTTACACATTATGGAGGAACTTCAACATAATGTAAGGGTTAGAGGTAGCGGCAGCTGGGAAACATCAAAGGGAGGGTTTTTCTTTTCTTAAGTTAGAGGAATTTTTTTCCATCATGTCTGGGCCAAGATTGGGGCTTAGTAACTGGAGAGAGAGTGTGAAAGAAGAGGGGGCTTCTGAGTATAAGGAGCCTTGGGATTTTTTTTCATGTTTGGGCATCGAGTTGGCTCTTCCACTGCCACGGGGAAATTGTGAGGAAGCGGGCAGTGACACTGGAAATGGTATGTGGGGCTCTTGGGTGCTGAAAGTAGTTATTTCTAGCAGTGGTGGAAAAGACCTAACCCACAGCAAACAGGAACAGGCAGATTGCGAGGTCAGTTAGGAGTGTCAGGCTATTGCATCATGCAAGGGGCCTGGAGCCTCGGGAAGAACAATGGCTCAGAGAGAGAACTGCTGGCAGCTGTGGCGAGCATCAGCCTGGACCAGTTTGAGGAACGCGTGAGCAATCCCTGGGGACCACGCTGAGGGGTGTGATGGGATTGTCTGACCACGTGGGTTAGGATCTATCTGGCCCAGCACCGTCCAATATAAACATTACAATGTAATGTAAACATTTTCAGTAGTCACATAACAAAAACTACAAAGAAACAGGTACAATTAATTTTAGTAATGATTTATTTACTTACTAGATCCAAAATACCATTTCAATATGTGCCACTGGCCTAGTCATGCACCGTCATGCAGCTTTCTCAAAACAGTCTCGATCTGTCACGTTTACCAATTTCCATGGTGGAAATACTCTCACTGTGGTCAATTTCAATCTATAATAATGACACTAATAATGACTAATTATTGAATGCTAATATGTATCAGACACTGTTTCTTTCTTTCTCTCTCTGTTATCTGTCTTTTATCTATCGTTTACAGTAGATGACGAAATGAAGGATTTGAGGTTAAATAACTTGTCTAATGAAAAGGAGCAAAGCTTTGATTTGCAGACAGATTCTTCTGACTTTTGCCTAGAGTGTCAAGAATAAAACCAAGATGGGATCAAAAAAGAGTGGGGAGCCATGGAGCCAGAAGGGTAGAAGAGAAAGATAGAAGTTCTGAAGAAAACTGGAATAAATCTATTGCCCACAATCCAGTCTGATTCTGTTCATGTATTGAGCACAGCTGTGGATCAGTGCTGGGGATGAGCAGGGGCATATGGAGATGGATGGGGCTTGGAGTCTCTCCACCAAGCGGAGACAGACACATACGTGCATAACCCGGAACAGGGAAGAATGTGATCTATGCTAAGAGAAGAGCCTAATCCGTCTTCCCCAGAAGGAGCCTAAAGCAGAGGGAAGGTGCTGTGGTGGAGAACAGGGTTGAACACTGGGGAGAAGGATCTGGGGGACCTGGAGTCTGGGCAATTCCTAGCAAGACATCCTTTGGGACTTCTGAGTCAGTGATGAAGCAGGAAACTGCGATCTCTTCCAAGTTTAACCAGGATGAATTGAGAACTTTGAGCCAATATAGGAAGAATAAGGATAAGAACAGCAGAAAGCACCAAGGATCATAGCGGCAAGTAGGCAGGAGAAGCCTAGAGGAATTCCCTGAGCCAGTTTGCATGGAGCTGCAGGGTGTTTGAGTGTGTGTGGTATTTGTGGAAAGGACATACCCCAAAGACTTCTAAGCACAGTTTAGGGAGGTAGAAATGAGTGAACAAACCATATACATCAGTCCTGAGTGGGGAAATAGGGAACACTACCTTCAAAAAGACAGAGAAAAAAATCATGGCTCATTGGTCTACTTGTCTCCATCTGCCCTCAGTCTCTGATCATGAGGAGCCATTTCAAGTGGTTCTTTATGTGGTAGGGAAATATTTGAAATTAATAATCTATTTTTTCCTGGCTATTTCCTTTTACTCCCTGCCTCCACTTAGTTAGCTTGTCTATTGTTCATTACCTTGGGGGCAGGAATGTGTTAGCACAAAGCAGAGAAAGCGATTCCTCTGACCTTTGAGTTTTGACAGCTCAGGCCTGGAGGGGAGCAGAAATTTTCGGTTGCTTAGTTGGAAGGTTTTTTTGCCCCCCGGTTGAGTTCCGGTTCTTTTGGTTGGGGGGGGGGGGGGGTTTAGGGGGTGTTTTGTCTTATGTGTGGGGGGATCTCTGTGTATGGGGGGCTCTGTGCCTGTTGTGGCGTGTGGTGTGGGTGTGGTTTTTGGCGAGCCCCGGTGTGTTTCTTATGTTATATGTTGTTCTGGAAGGAAGTTTCTAGTGGCTTGCTAGGGACCTGCCCTCCGTCTTCTTAGTCTTCATCAATTCTCTCTCTCTCTATTCTTTCTTTCTGTTAATGCTTTAGCTAAGTGCTTTGAAGATTTCATGTAGATAGAAATCTTCTTAAAATAGATTCTGATGCTGTAGGTCTGGGGTGGGGCCTGGGATTCTGCTTTTCTAACAGTCTCCTGGGTGAAGCTGATGCTGCCAGTCCACAGACCACATTTCTTATTGTGCTTATTGTGCACCTTCTGTGTAAGACACGGTGCTAACAGTGTAAGCATTTCCCCACGTTAACCCTGTGGCAGCCCTGAGAGGTACATCTCATTGCCCCATTTTAAAATTGAGGAAATTAAAGCTGATTGAGGTTCAGCGTCTCATCCTATGATTTGGATAAGGATATAGATGACTGCTGATGGGACCTGTAGAAGGCTTCAAGAGATGGTTAATGCAACATGTCAGTGAAGGAGGAAACCCTGAAAAGCCTTTACAGGTTTTTATAAAAACAAGGACACAATAACATTTGCTTATAGCCTACTCTGTCAAGACATACTGCTTGGTATATTATATATTGATAGATTATTTTATTCTAGTTCCAAAATTGGTAAGACATCAAAAAAAAAAAAGGTCCTTATAAGGACATTGAAGATGACAGCATAAAATTCTTGTTATCACAGACTGGATGTATCTGAAGGTGGAAAGAAGAGAGAATTCAAGAAACAATGCTCTTTTGGTACAACTTTTATAATTTCCAGCTGTCTTAATCTTTTTGGGCTTCCATAACACAATACCATAGACTTAGTGCTTAAACAACAACAATTTATTTTCTCACAGTTCTGGAGGCTGGAGCTCTGAGTTCAGGGTGCCAGCCAGGTCAGAACCTGGTGAGGGCTCTCTTCCTGTCTTGTAAAGGGCCACCTTCTTGCTGCGTCCTCACTCGACGGAGAGGTAGGCAGTGCGAGGTCTCTGGTGTGTCTTCTTATACAGACACTAAATCCTACCAGACCAGGGCCTTGCCCTCATGACCTAATTACTTCCCAAAGTCCCCATCTCCAAATGCAATCATATTGGAGGTAGGGCTTCAACATACGAATTTGGGGTGGGCAGGACCCAGACATTCACTCCATAAGACCAGCTTTTGGGTGGTCTGGTACAGTTAAACAAACAGACAAACCCAGATGATCTTGGTTTAAATCCCAACACTTGTGGTTAAGTTACTCTGAGATTCTGGTTCCTTGTGTTAAAGATGTGGCCACGCACAGTGCTCCCGGGAGGATTGAATGAAAGAAGGCTTTTGTGCCCGGCACACAGAAGGCACACAGTAAGGGAAGGATAGTTTCCCATTCACCAATAATTTGAAAAAAAAAAAAAAGATCTAATTGAAGGAGAAAGTTATTTTCTCTTATTGGATTAGCAGCTGTGTGCATTTGGCATGTTAATGTCAGCTTAGATGAGTTGACTACTTACAGGGTGTCTAGACCAGAGAGAGAGCTGATAGTTTCATTAAAAAAGAATCAATAGTATCACAAACAGTTTAAGAACAGGCTCTGGAGTAACAGGAGCTGGATTCAGATCTCAGCTCTGTTATGTGTTAATTGGGTGACCTTAGACAAGTTAGCTCAGCCTCTCTAAGCCTTCTCTCAACTATAAAGTGGGGAGAAAAATAGTATCCTCCTCATAGGGTTGTTGTAGGGCAGTGGAGAGAGATTTCAGACAGGACAATAAGCATATGCAAAGACTCAGTATTTTCTCATTCCTGGTCAATTATGGGCATGGACGTGTCTACACCAGGGTTTCTCAACCTCAGCACTATTGACATTTTAAGCTGATGATCATTTGCTGTTTGGTGGAGGTGGGGGGATTATCCTGTGTGTCTTGTGTGGGATGTTTATAAGCATCTCTAGCCTCTCTCCCCTAGTTACTAATAGCACCCTACCCCTCAGATCAGACAACCAAAAATGTCTCTAGATATTTCCAAATGAACCCTGGGGGGGAAATCCACCCTCAGTTGAGAACTACCAGTTTACACTATTCCAATTTATCCTCAATTAAATGTATTTTAGAAAGAAGAGGGTATTAGTGTCTCAGGTACTCAATAAAGATTTGCTTTTGGAATGATTTTTGTTTAAAGAAAATTATCTTTTGAAGATGAAGAAAGGTTCTATATTTTGATTGTGATGGTGGTTTCATGAGTGTCAACTGTCAAAGCTCATCAAATTGTACACTTTAAATAGATGCAGTTTATTGTCTATAATTATACATCAATAAAGTTGATTTTTTAAAAAAGCAAATTGCTAATATTCTATTATGAATTGAAAAATCTAGTCTGTCTAGATATTTGCTTTCCATAATAGTGTGGCACTTCATGTACATAGTTCCATACAGAGAAAAATTTCTGTGGCTGTGTGCCACTAAGTTTTAGAATCTGTCATTATGCCCTAAAATAACTGCCAGTGGTCAAATCAAGAATAAAAAAAGTACCCAGCAACATGAAAATTAAAAGGGAAAATTGGCACTAGAAGAAGAAGGTTGACAAGTGCAGGATTAATGAGTCTGAAACCTAAATAGAAGGTCATTATACGAGTTCACATTTGTATTCGAACTAATGGTGTATAATATCCGGTTTCAATGAAAAGTATGCATTTCAGGTTTGCTAATCTTTCACATCTAAAATCAAAGTCCAGCCACCGGGAGACTTCTGTATTTAATCGTGCTATTTTCAGTATTCTTTAGACTCTCATTCTTTTCTGGTCCTGTAAATAGTGTGATTCGGCCCTCCTGTACGCACATTCAGTTTAACTTGGCAAATCTTCACAGAAAGCTTATTCTGGCCCTGGAAGAACACAATATAGGACTCCCGACCCCAGGAACACGCAACATCATGGGGAAGACTTAATAGATTTAAATATCTACAAGACAGCACAGAGCATGCTAAATGCTCTCAATGCAGGGGTGAAAACAGCTGCATTCTTCTGGAAGACCCAGGTAAGGATTCCTATCATAGAAATGTAATGGTGAAAGAGATCTTATGTGGTTATTTGGGAAGATTCAAAAATCTGGCTCTCGTGGAATCTTTAGAAATATAGCTTCACAAGACCTCACTCCAAACCTACTGCTACGGTGTAGATATTTGTTCCCTTCAAACCTCATGTTGAAATTTGATCCCCAGTATTGGAGGTGGGGCCTGATGGGAAGTGTTTGGGTCATGGGGGCGGATCCCTCATGAACAGATTAATGCCCTCCTGGCGGTGAGTGAGTTTTACTCCATTAGTTCTGCCAGAGCTGGTTGAGCAGCCTAAGGCCCTCACCAGATGCAGATATCCAATCCTGAATGTTGCAGCCATCAAATGAATTTTTTCTTTATAAATTATGCATTGGTATTTCTTTATAGCAATATGAAACCAGACTAAGACACTTACCAAATAAGAATTTCTAGAGTGAAAAAATCAGGAATCTGAATCTTTCAAAAGCTGTCCTAGTGATTCTGATGATCAACTAGGCTTTGGGAACCACTGATCCTAGTAGCCTTCTACTCAATGGTGGAATTTCCTGAACAGTATTTCTTCAAGATTTTCATGTAACATCGTCTGGAGTACTGCAAGCTCATTACCTCACAAGGCAGATCTTCATGGGGAAGTGTGCAGTGTGTAGGGTTTTAATGGTCAGAGGTAGAGGGTAAGGATAGTTGAACAGCATGAATATTAGAAATAATCAGGAAGTAGGGGGAGATAAGTTTTGAGAGGAAACTTGGGCTCCATCATGCAGTGACTTAAGTAAGTGTCCAGCTAAAGAATTTCAATGTTATCCTCTCTGTGATGGAAGCCCTTGATGGGATCATGATCTCATCGAGTTAGGAAATCTGCCCAATGGACTGGAGATCAAAGAGAATAGAAACACGGAGAACAGCTGGAAGTTTAATTCAAGAGTATAAGTGAGGAGTCATAAGGATTTGGATCAGCAGCAGTAGGAATGGCAAAGAGAAGGAAAGTATGAGTTGCATTGCAGGGCTAGCCCTACAGAGTTTGTTTGGTTGGTGCAAGGAAGAGTCAAAGTTAATTCCAGAGTTTTGAGGTCCTGCAGTGGCAAAAATATTAATTAGCACAGTGACATTAGGATCAAGAGTAGATTGAGAAGGCAGGTGGCAAATCAGATATTTGACATTTGAAAATACATTTGTTTCCATCACCTCCCACATCACTCTGTCCCAGGGCAGAGCTTAGCTATGACTCCTGTCTATGCTCAGAGGTTGGCACAGAGTGTACCCTCACAATGTTTGGTGGCTGAAGAGCCACTGTAAATATCCTCTCCTCTCTCCATCCTTCCTGCTGTAGTTTAGGACCTTATTATTTTTCACTTGAATAATTGCAAGACCAAAGGCCCTAGCTCATACCACCGTCTTTGTGAGTTTTAGCACAAGGAACGCTCTCTGGTTTATGAATTAGAAAAAGAGCCTTTATCTGCATGAATGCAGCCATTTGTTCAGGGCTTGGGAAGCAAAGCACACCTTTGGGGGATGATAAAGTCACCCCTTTCTGTAAGAGGAAACCTCCCACACCAAGATGAAGGGCTTGGAGAGCTGAGTGTAGAGGTGGGATTTTAGACTTAACTCATTTCCTCAGCGGGCACAGAGTACCTTGAAATGTCTCCCAACTGGTCACTTTGATCCCATCCTGCCATTTCTACTGCACTCAGAGTGATTTTTTTCTAAAATGTAATCGTAATTACATTCTGCTTCAAACCTTTCCATGTTTCCCTAGTGCCTGCAGGATGAAGTCCAAAGCACTCAACTTGTAACCAAGTCCATTCATGACAGCTTCTTCTCAGCTTCCTCCCCAGCGGCCACTCTCCTTCACCATCCGCTGCTCCAGCTGCAGTTCCCTGAGTGGACACTGCACAAGCAGGCTTTGATCAAGCTTCATTGCCCTCCTTCTTGTCCCAACAACCACTGCCTCTCCCTGATCTCCCAGAAGGCCAGATTGTTTCTACTTTCTCCAAGATTAACTTGGCTCATCTAAAGCAAACTGTCTCTGTCCTTCCTAATTCCAGTCTAGACTAGAACCTGTTCCTGTGCACCTTTCCCTCCTGCACTAAAACCTAGGACTTTCCAGGGTACGCACATCCTGCCTTCCTATCTGTGACATCCTTGAGGGCTAAGCGTTTGTTTCATCTATGTCTTTTCCCCCGCATCTGGCTCAGGCTCGTTCAATGGACAAATGACAACTTGACTTAGAGATGAATGAAAAGGGCAGATTTTACCACCAAAAAACCAAAACAAAACTTAAAAAATGAATAAAACCAAACAACAACAATAAAACCCCCCAAGCCAAAAAAATTAAACCCCAAAAGTTTTTGTGTCTTTTTGAACATGAGATATTCCATCGGTGGTCAAAAAGCCTTTTTCTTTTCCACACTTTTCTGTAATCTTGACATGGTTATCTATTTAGGAGGTTAATAATCTATGAGAAGATAATTATTTTGGTTTATTTTGCTTCTTATGGCTTTATTCCAAGACCAGTGTGTTCTGGTGTGTGTATGTAGTTGATATTTGCGAGATACTTTAAGAAAAATTGTCCATAGATTTGGTAATGTGCTTGACCCTTTTAAAAACATTTCGACTTTGTTTTTTAAAAAACATTTTCAGAATGGAGGACTCTGACCATTTGCCTGAGACCAAAATGCCATCAGTGATATCTCTGATGGGGGTCTCATTCATTCAAATGCTAGACCAGCCTGATGGTGAACTTTGAAATACTTGTATAGCCTATCAAAAGATCTCACCCAGAACTCGTAGCCCAATTTGTGTGTGTGTGTGTGTGTGTGTCCATGTGCATACCCCCTCTTCCTACAAAGAATGTGAAGAAGCTGTAAGAATGTGTTTAAAGAAAAAGAAACAATTAAG
>NW_012151507.1:6343268-6344665 GCF_000956105.1 Propithecus coquereli | reverse complement strand
CTCTGGTGTGTCTTCTTATACAGACACTAAATCCTACCAGACCAGGGCCTTGCCCTCATGACCTAATTACTTCCCAAAGTCCCCATCTCCAAATGCAATCATATTGGAGGTAGGGCTTCAACATACGAATTTGGGGTGGGGAGGACCCAGACATTCACTCCATAAGACCAGCTTTTGGGTGGTTTGGTACAGTTAAACAAACAGACAAACCCAGATGATCTTGGTTTAAATCCCAACACTTGTGGTTAAGTTACTCTGAGATTCTGGTTCCTTGTGTTAAAGATGTGGCCACGCACAGTGCTCCCGGGAGGATTGAATGAAAGAAGGCTTTTGTGCCCAGCACACAGAAGGCACACAGTAAGGGAAGGATAGTTTCCCATTCACCAATAATTTGAAAAAAAAAAAAAAGATCTAATTGATAGGAGAAAGTTATTTTCTCTTATTGGATTAGCAGCTGTGTGCATTTGGCATGTTAATGTCAGCTTAGATGAGTTGACTACTTACAGGGTGTCTAGACCAGAGAGAGAGCTGATAGTTTCATTAAAAAAGAATCAATAGTATCACAAACAGTTTAAGAACAGGCTCTGGAGTAACAGAAGCTGGATTCAGATCTCAGCTCTGTTATGTGTTAATTGGGTGACCTTAGACAAGTTAGCTCAGCCTCTCTAAGCCTTCTCTCAACTATAAAGTGGGGAGAAAAATAGTATCCTCCTCATAGGGTTGTTGTAGGGCAGTGGAGAGAGATTTCAGACAGGACAATAAGCATATGCAAAGACTCAGTATTTTCTCATTCCTGGTCAATTATGGGCATGGACGTGTCTACACCAGGGTTTCTCAACCTCAGCACTATTGACATTTTAAGCTGATGATCATTTGCTGTTTGGTGGAGGTGGGGGGATTATCCTGTGTGTCTTGTGTGGGATGTTTATAAGCATCTCTAGCCTCTCTCCACTGGTTACTAATGGCACCCTACCCCTCAGATCAGACAACCAAAAATGTCTCTAGATATTTCCAAATGAACCCTGGGGGGGAAATCCACCCTCAGTTGAGAACTACCAGTTTACACTATTCCAATTTATCCTCAATTAAATGTATTTTAGAAAGAAGAGGGTATTAGTGTCTCAGGTACTCAATAAAGATTTGCTTTTGGAATGATTTTTGTTTAAAGAAAATTATCTTTTGAAGATGAAGAAAGGTTCTATATTTTGATTGTGATGGTGGTTTCATGAGTGTCAACTGTCAAAGCTCATCAAATTGTACACTTTAAATAGATGCAGTTTATTGTCTATAATTATACATCAATAAAGTTGATTTTTTAAAAAAGCAAATTGCTAATATTCTATTATGAATTGAAAAATCTAGTCTGTCTAGATATTTGCTTTCCATAATAGTGTGGC
>NW_012151507.1:6266234-6331748 GCF_000956105.1 Propithecus coquereli | reverse complement strand
GTGTTTACTGAATTTACCTGAAAATGAGAAAAAGATCGCAAGATTGTCTAAGCACAGTGTCTGACACAGTAGATGCTCAAAAATGCTAGTTTGTTTATTTTAATGTCATGGATTATGACTAGAGGACCTCACTCCTTTATTTCTACATGATCCACCATCCTGTTTTCTTTTTTTGTCTTTTTCACTTCAAGAATGGTCTGTGTGTGCTTTCTTTCTGAATCTAGAAAAAGGGTTCAGTGTTTAGTTACATAATAAAGTGCAGACAAGAGCCTTCGGCAACATTTTCCTTACCTGTCTCCTGTGATTTACGACACCTTGGAGACGGGATCTATGTGCTCCTACATTAACGGATTATGACTTTTTATCTTTATCGAGTGACCCACAATTTGTTACTGGTGCAATGAGAAATTAACAAAATAGCACACTTTTGTGACTGTCATTTCACAGTCACTCAAATCAGAACTGGAATGCCACAAAAACAACTCCCTGTTAGCCCAGAGAAAAAAAAAGAAAGAAAGTAAAGGGGAAATTCAGATTAGTCACAAAGAAGTTCCCCCGCCTGCCTGCAAAAGTTGCAGAGTTAAAACTGAGAGAGTTTTCTGTGCTCTTTCAATCGCCTTTTATCTCTGGTCCTGGGACCTTTGCCTATTTTCTGATTGATAGGCTTTGTTTTGCCTTTATCTCCTCCTTTGTGGGGAAGACTAACGTCTTCCCCCAGGTTTCCCTTTGCCGCATCTTCATCTTCCCTGCATCCAGATTGTGAAGATGGAAGGGGTCCAACCCCTGGCTGAGAATGTGGGAAACACGCCCAGGCCAAGATTCGAGAAGAGCAAGCTATTGCTGGTGGCCTCTGCAATCCAGGGGCTGGGGCTGCTCCTGTGCCTCGCGTACATCTGCCTGCACTTGTTTGCTCCTCAGGTAAGATGCACCACTGGGCGCTTTTTTCCTTTCAGCTCGTGCTGACGGCAGCTGCAAACAGTCACTTGAAAATAATCCGATGCCATAATTGTTTAGCTCCCGCATCCCCCTCTTCCCCCCAGAGATTGTAAAGTGTGGTTAAACACCCTTCTGTCTCTCCTTTCCTTCCTTCTTTTCAGCGGTAGCGGTGGTAGGGGACAGGCACTGCTTCTAGATTTTTTTTTTCTTTTTCTTTGCAATGCAAGAATCCTGGTATTCCTTTATGAGCTGTCACTTTGAAGCGTTCAGTCCCTGGTTTACGTGGTCTATCCCTTCTGCTAGTCATGTGTGTGATCAGAGAATTAATGTAAAAAGGAAATAGGAAAGAGACCAGTTCCACTTTCCCTTCATATTCATAAACTCCACAGACATACAAGGAGATTTGCTTTTCAAAGAATGCTGAAGGTATCCATATTACGTTCCTTTAAAATAGCTAACCTTGCATTTTAATGGCAGCGATGTGTGCTCACACGTGCGCAAGCCTACGTGTCCATCCATTTACCCCAGTGATTTACTCAGATATTGGTTCTCATAGTGTATTCCCACCAAACATAACCTAAAGACATCGCTTTGTCTTTTTCCCACTGTATTCAATACATCATGCAGTAGGTGATCATCTTTCTAGTATTTTCCTCACTTAATTAAAATATTCTTTCCATTTTTTTGTGCTCTTTATTCTTCTCCCACAGCTTTTCCTTTTACATTTTTTTTCCTTATTCACTGGCTCAGATATACAAACATGGTTAGGTCTTTAAGGATATTCTTCACTGCAGGAGATGCCACTGAAAAGAAAATAAGTTTATACCAACTCAGCGTTCCTGTGTGGGGCTAATCCGATTCTTGTTTTCCTGGCTGGTTGCTTTGGGTTAGAAAAAGCTCTCCCTGATAATGATCAGACAATAGGAACTTTTATTTTTGATGGTCATTTCAGAGACTGAGTACCTCAAGTTAAACCAGGATGAATAGTCCTGGCAAATGCCTGGGCTTGTTTCTGCCTACAGGAAATAGGGGTTTTCAGTGCAGGGAGGCTGGTGGGAGTGTGTGTGGTTGTGATCACTGTACCGCAGAGAGTACTCGTGTCCTCAAATTCCAGAAGTGTAGCTGGTGTCACGCTCAGGTCTGCCCACCAGTTAGTAGAACAACACACCCATCCTCCCCTCCCCACATCACAAGTTCACTTCTCCATGCAGAGCCCTTTGGGTGAAATTAAAATAGGTGATTTGGGGAGAGGATGTGGGGGCGGAGTAACGTGTCCATGGCAGGATGCCCAAGACATAGAAGAGAATGAGGCTCTTCCAAGAAGAAAACAAAGAGAGTAACCAAAAATAGAACTGTCGAGTGCGTTCACCACATCTGGGATCCCTGAGTGTGCTTTTTCAAACAACCACAGTGTTACATATTTCCTTACACTGCAGGATGATAAAAAGACAGAACACAGGGCCCCAGTGAAGGCCAACCAATTGCACAAGGGCTCTGAGGAGGAGACAGCAAAAAGTGAAACAGAAATGTGTACCCGCTAGTGGCTGGGACCACTTAGACCATCAGTACCCAAGGGGTGGTGAGAAGAGGGGTCCTTTCTGGAAAGTCACCCAGCAACTCTGGGACAGAAGGAAAGCCGTGGGAAGGAAAGCTGAGTGCTGGTTTCTAGGACTCTAGGATTCACAGTGAGCTGATCTCTGGGAGACATTTAGCTTTCTGTAGTCCTAGAGCAAAAATGGAAGCAAAGACATTGAAGGTATGTTTGAGCTGTTTGCTTGAGAAACATGCTCCCATATGCTCTGGATACAGAAACTTTTTTTGGCTCAGATATTTGAAATTCTTTAACTGACATTAATTTTATTTTATTTTTTCTTATTTCTAGCTAGACTATTTCAGCTAATGTAATTTCTTATATTGTTATAAGACCTGGAGCGGCACAATGGGTCCTTACATTTAATTTCATATTTATTATTTGCACTTTATTATGGGAAGGATAGCATAGACAAGTTGTGGGTTGTGTGTGTTTTCCCCAGAACCTGATCCAATAGTGTTTGTGGTAGTGTTGGCATTGGCGTGTGTGTGTGTGTGTGTGTGTGTGTGTGTGTGTCAGAGAGAGAGAGAGAGAAGGTTGTAGAGTAGCTATTGAAAAAGTGGACATAGACTAGTAACTTTTTAGAACTCATCTACAAGAATATTTGGAATTATTATTGAAGGATGGGGGAGGTGTCGATGTGTTGGTGCAAATCAAACCTGTAGTTTTATACGACATAATGTCACGGTGATGGGTATTGGAGGTCAAATAGAGCTGAAATGCTCATCATTTACCCAAGTAAATGGGATCTCTTCTATTGCAAGAGAAAGGTATTTGGAAGATAATAATACTTTTTTCCTTATGTCTTAGTTTTAATTTTTAGCTTTATAAAATAAGTGTCTGCATGGATGGCTCTGTAAATACAGACATAGCTATGAAACTCCTTTGGCAGTCAACTTTCCTTTCATTCAAGTTTGTTTAGTAACCTCTGTTTTCTCCCCACTGGGTTAAGTCTTGGAAAGTATAAGCTTTTGTTTTTGAGATGCTGGGGAAAAAGACCTTACCCACTCCTCATATAATTCACTTTCCTCTTTGGGCCTTGATTTTCTCATCTGTAACATGAGGTGGTTACATCAGATGATCAGTAAGATCTCTTCCAGCTCAATATCCCTTGAGTATGTAGTTCGTATATTCATAGAATGGGTATGAAGACTTGGGAAACAAGATGTGAGCTAATGGATTTTTATATTTAAGCTTATGGATTTCCTGCTCTTAAGAAGGGACTTGGTGGAAATCAAATTTACACATATATACTTACATACTCTGTACATATATAAATAACCTATTCTGTGTTATTTAGCAAAACATGTTATGTAGAAAGGGGAAAAATGAATGCTCTAGAAGAATATTCATGACACGATTATAAAATTGACTGTTTTGGGCACCCAAACCAATACATGCTGTTTGGATATTATATTGGGACCGCCACTTAAAGTGCCAGGTTTCCAGTCTTACCTGGAACTTCAGCTAGGGAAAAATGGCAGAAAAAACCTGACTTCTAAGGTGAGAAGCTTTATTGAAGCCTGGCTCTTTCGAGATCTGTATCACCTTTATCACAGCCCTTAACTGTATGAGGGCTTTTAGTGACATTTTGTCAGCAAATCTCACTGTGAAAGGTCTAGATTCCACCAGTTTTGTATCAATGAGAGCCAGAATTAGAATTTACAGTTTCTTCATGAAGTTTCAGGCTATAACTTGGACTTTTCGTTGTATCATTTAGCAAAAGAAAGAAGAGTTTGCCTGAAAAATCTTGTTTCAGATTAGCTAAATTTAAATGTCTCTATGCAGTCTAATAAGTTTTTAGAAATTCTTTTCATGATGACAGACATACAAATAAGATAATTTCAAATGCATTTGAGTTTTCTTTTTATAAGCAAATCTTTGAGAATTAAAAGGAAACATCTGAAGTATTGAACCGATTTGTTATAAGGTATTTTGAGGCTCTTAGAGGAGATATTGGCAAAAACATATAGAATCACTGGATGTTTGAGCAGGTATTAGACACAGTCTGTTTACAGATAAGAAAAGAGAAAGCCGGAGAGGGTAGGTGAATTGCTCATGATCATTTAGCTAATTAGCCAGAAACTCCTGACTCCTAGACTAGGGTTCTTTCTACTGTCAATCAAAGCATCCTTACTCAGATTCATTCCAATGAGTGTTTACCTGCGCCAGGTACCACTTGAGGCACCGGGGATACAAACATTCATTGGAGAAGGTTTTCAAACTCCTTAAACTCACAGTCAAGATGCAGGGTGGGGGCAAAAGAGTGACAGACACGCGGCGACACACTCAAGCGACGATGGGAAGACGAGAAGAGGCGGAGGGCTGCCTCAGCCTTCTGGAGAGTCAGGACAACCTGGGGAGAGGTACTGCTTCAGCTGGTGTTAGAAGGAGTCGAAATTCTATAAACAGATGAGTGGGCGGGGAGGGGGCAGAACTGCCAGCTTAGAATAGCTGAAGTTGAGTGTTCCTGGGGGAAAGCGACAGCGATGAGGCTGCAAATCCAGGCGGGGGCAGATCACAAAGGGCCTTGTGAATTACACTGAGGGGACACGCTTCATCCCATTCTATGCCAAAGAAAATACAGGAACAATTACCAAAATTGTTGCTTCTCCAAATTTTGCTCCTCCTATGTGGTCTGTATATTGGCAAATACAGAAAGTGAGTCTAGTCTCATCGGCAGTAGGGGGCACCACAGCAAAGCTAACCGTTCTCCTGTGTCTTTTCTAGAGAGTTCAGCCTCTTTTCCTGAAGAGTCAAGAGTAGAAAACCATTCTCAGGCAGTCAAGCGCTCATCCACACATGAGAGAATGAACAGTATCGAGTGGCCTAATATTGTTCACTATTTAAACAGTGAGATTTTCTAAAGCAAAAATTCAGATACATGTTCTGACCCAAGTACTCAAAATAGGACAGAATGATTTGAATGCGGGTTGTGCTGGAAAATGTCACAACACGTAAGCACACACAGACACAAATACACACTGAGGAGAGCTGGGAAAGGAACAGAAAGGTCTTGCTATCGGCCTAGGGCTGTAACCTCTTACTCCTCGCTGTGACCCAGCCTTGCCGAGGGGCTGGCCACTCTGCCCTTCCAAATCCATTTCTTTTAATAGGAACCACTTTTGTGCCCTTCACTCTCAGAAACTCTAGCTCTCTCCCCACTTCAGGAGTTCTCCATTCATGGAAAACTAACGTTACTCTGGAGTCATTTGGGTTAGAGGAGCCATGTACAGTGTTGTTATCACTATTTAACAAGTGAAAAAACCCACCGTAGTAGAAAGATTTATTTCCCCATAGTCGCAGATGACATACGTGGTAGAGTTGGATTGAAAATGAATTCTCCAACATCCTATGCCTTGTGTATTACGTTTGTAGTCACTCGTACTTTTGATAGCCACAGCTTTTCATATGAGGGAATTAAAACAGTTCCTTACACAAAAATACAAAACATCAGTTTCAGGTTTTGGTGGGGGTCATTGGGACGTAAAAGAGAGTGCTCTGGGCCAGGAACCAGAAGACTGGTTCAGTCCAGACTTTTAGCTCTGTGACCCTGAGAAAATTCCCTGAGCGTCAGTTTAATCATTTCCAAAACTGGAATTTGGCTTTTGTGAGGATCAAATGACACAGAGCTTTGTAAATGCTAAAATTATTATTATTATTCATGTATATGCTTCCATAAGCATACTGCCACTGAAATGTTTACTAGCACACATGTGTGCGTGCACACATACACGTCCCTACTGTAATTTTTAGAATTAAAAAAATATGCCTTGGAATCATGCTATTATTTTTTAACATAGATTTTTAATTAAGAGGTCATGGCTGCATTGGAGAGCAAAGAAAGAATGAAGGGGAGAATTTATGAGGATATGAAGTGTTAAGTAGCTCAGTGCCTTTCTGAAAGGGGTTTAGAGAGCTACAATTACACACTTGCAGCACATGGCTCAGATGGGTTCTATTCCCCCTCACTTGGATATATTTCATCCAATTCTCCAATGACTTGGCTGCTAAATAAGGAAGAAAAGATTTATAAGATGCATGTTGTCTGGTGTACAGTACTAGAAATGTTGCAGGTATGACTGGCATAACTAAATCTTTTTTTTTTTTTTTCTTTTCAGTGGACCTTTCATTCTGAAATGCACCTTAGGGGGATCATTAATTTGCATAAATTTGTCTAGCTTTGATAACATGCAAGCACTATTTAAGAACACATGCTGACTAACAGAAAGATGGACAAACAGACCTAAACTTTAATTCTTCTAATATTAGTTTAATAAAAGCTTATGAATAGAAAGCCTTCATTTCCAAGGTATTGCATAGGTCAGGAAGTGAGTGCACCAGTGAATTTAGGTGATATGCCCCCAGGGTGGGCTCTCCTGCAGGCAGCCAGAGCATGAACCTAGAAACTCTGTGAAACAATGTCAAACAAAAATCAGGATGGAAATGACAATTAATATGACAACAATTTTTAAAGAAGCATCAAAACAGTCATCAAGGGAAAATATAAAAACCTTGCTGGGTTATAAAATAAGTTGTAAAGCATGTTTTTTACAGTTTAGTAATGTAAAACATATTTTGAATTACTTGTGAGCGGTCAAGATTATTCCTAGTGGTGTGTGTGCGATGGAGCTCTGAGCCTAAACTATGGGATGCGAGATAATCCTCAGCATGGGCTCTGATACAAACGGAGTCTGATGACTGGCCAATTCCTCCTGGAACAGCAGTGAGATGAGGATGATGAATTTCTTCTGAGGACATCAGTCATATTGGACTTAGGGCCCACCTAACTAATTAACTAATTACATCTGCAAAGACCCTATTTCCAAATAAGGTCACATTCTGAGGTTCCAGGTAGACATGCATTTTGGGGGGACACTATTCACCCCATGGAAAATTATTTATTCATTTATAAATGAATGAATTTATTGTTGGATGCTTGCTGCTTTTAGCTTCCTAGGCCCCTACAAGCATTAATCTGGCCCTGTGTGTGGTACCAATGAAGACTGAACTCAAAGCTCTTTTTGGTATGCGTGGGTGGCAGAGAGGTTGAGTGGTACCACCCGAAGTACTATTGTAATAACAGTCCCTCATTTTTGCAGAGCTTTTTTCTACTTCTGTCCTCACTTCTTTGATCGAAGGAAGTGTAGTTTTATATTGAGAAAATTTGAGGCATAGAGACTTGACTAGTTTTACACAGAAAGGTCAGGGTTAGAAATTAAGACCCAGTCTAAAGTCTAGTCCTATCTCTTTCCGTTACACCCAGCCACGACTCCATGACTCTGAGCTTTAAGAATGTTGGCTGTCTGTATTAAATATCTGTTTCCTTTTCTGGCATCAGTTGCTTTTGAAGAAAAATTGGAAGAAGAATTTATGTCTTCCAAAGGAAAGAAAAACTCTTTTTCAAAAAGGATTTAAATCTACTTACACAAATATAGGTAACAATCAATGAAGCTTTAACAATAACATAATACTTATAGGTTATTTTTATAAAACAACCAAAGCATTGCTTGTGTGACATGTTTGTAGAGGAGGAAGAAGACCTGGAGTCTGGTACTAGCTCAATCATTTATTCTCCCTCTGAGCCTTATTTTCCTCTAGTCTTCTTTTTTTTTTTTTTTTTGAGGCAGTGTCTCACTCTGTTGCCCGGGCTAGAGTGCCATGGCATCTGCCCAGCTCACAGCAACCTCAAACTGCTGGGCTCAAGCAATCCTCCTGCCTCAGCCTCCCGAGTAGCTGGGACTACAGATGTGTGCTGCCATGCCTGGCTAATTTTTTCTGTTTTTAGTAGAGACGGGGTCTTGCTCTTGCTCAGGCTGGTCTTGAACTCCTGACCTCAAGCGATTCTCCCGCCTCCCCTTGGTCTCGCAAAGTGCTAGGATTACAGGCATGAGCCACCAAGCTAGGCCCAGTTGTTTTTTTTTTTTAACAATAAAAGAGATTAGACTATATAATCTCCCAGGGCTTTTCTAGTTCTGTCAGACTCTGACACAGAATTACTTTAATGTGATAGTGTGATTTGCATACTACATGCAAATACCTATTCACCCATGCAGTAGTTTCCCGGGGCTGTTGTAAGAAATTACTATTAATACAAACTGGGTGGCTTAAAACAACAGACATTTATTCTCTCACAGCACTGGAGAATAGAAATTTGTAATCAAGGTGTCTGCAGGGCCATGCCCCCTCTGAAGGCTGTAGAAAAGAATCTGTCCTTGCTTTTTTCTGGCTTCCAGTAATGCTCAGTGTCCTTTGGCTTGTAGCACATCACTCCCATGGAGCCCTGTCTCCATCTTCACATGGCCGTCTTCTCTGTGTGTATCTCTGTGTGTCCTCTCCTTGTCTTCTAAGGACATCAGTCATATCGGACTTAGGGCCCACCTAACTAATTAACTAATTACATCTGCAAAGACCCTATTTCCAAATAAGGTCACACTCTGAGGTTCTAAGTGGACATGAATTTTGGGGGGACACTATTCACCCACTGCAAATTATTTATTCATTTATATATTCAACAATATTTATAGAACATCAGTTACCTATCCGGCACTGAGAATACAAGCATGAGCAAACTAGATGTTGTCCTCCTTGCCCTCCCAGCGTTTGCAACCCAATAGGGAAAGGAGGAAGTTAAACAAGCAGTAGAATATGATAAGCCCTGGATAACCAAGTAGAGTACGTTATCCAATAAGAAGTTTCACGGAAACTTCTTCACCAGGTTCAATACCTAGTCTCTCAATTGGGATTATAACATGAACATACTTTTCTTTTGCATTAGGTGCTTGGTTTCTCTTCCATTAATTAACAGGAAGGCTTTAGTTTAAAATGATGTTGTTATCGTTTTCACCACCATCATCCTCATCTCGCTGCTGTTCTGTGAGGAATTGACCAGTCATCAGTCTCAGTTTGTATCAGAGCCCATGCTGAGGATTATCTCGCATCCCATAGCTGAGGCTCGGAGCTTCACTGCACACACAACACTAGGGATAATCTTGATTGCTCATTTACCCTCAGAGGGAGGCCCTTGGGGAGCAGGAGTCCTGCCGCTTTTGTTACAGCAAAGGGGTCCATTATGTTGAAAAGATCTTCTGTTCAGAAGGTCTTCTTATCACTCAATTCTTGAGATTTCTCTTTTGAATATTGTGATTTGCTTAATCTCTGAAATAGAAATATCCTTAGACACTTTATTTCAATCATCTTAATTGAGGTTGAACATTGAGATGAGGATAATAGAAGCTGGGGAAGGGAAAGGACTTCTGGCCCAAGAACAGAACACAGGTATCCCCGCTCCCAGCCCAATTCCTTGTTCACACTACTAGGTTGACTTCTCAGGACAATATTCCCTCCTTTTTATAGACCAAATGAGATGGGGAATGAGTGATTTCAAATAGAGAGATATTGACTATAATAATTCTGCTACTTTCTTTGTATTCAAGGATGAATGGAACAATTTAAAAAAACTTGAGCAATATTTGGTGTTGACTAGAGCCAGTGTCAGATATTATGTGATCATGCAGCCACTGGTGAAGGTCCAGGCATGGCTTAAGGGACCAAGTTCCGCCTTAAACGCAGCAAATGTTTATTTACTGAGTGTCGTTAGTTTGAGACGTGGTAGGAGGTATGGTAATGCAGTGGGTATGTTATAAACCTACCCTTCTAGTTTAGAAGACTAGCTGCTTAGTGACTAAGCTGATATGGGCATATTATGGGGGAGACTTACCCAATCACTGAGATAAGGGAGGGAGCTCTCAGAAATGCTTTGGTAGATCCCTCTGTCAGTGTATTTTAAGGTCTTCCTCAATTAATGCAGAAAGGGAAACCCAGGTATAAGAAAATCTTCCCCTTGAAAACATAAAGAGTTGGCGTATTAGGTTAATCACATAATTTTGAAGCGTTGTTCATGTCACATGGACGCTTTTGGTTGATTTGGTTGTTTACCTAAATATCTGAGATGCCTCTTAGATATCTGTCAATTGCTCAGTATTGGGGATGATAAAACTATAGTTGATGTTCTCTGAGATAGACAGGAGGAGGCCTTTCTGAGGGAAGACTCATACAGCCATTACTAAGGATATTTATCAAAAAGAGTAGAAGTGGTTAGAGAGAGGAGGCTATTGGGATATCACTCAGGCTGTGTAGTGGGCAGAAAGGTGGAGAGTAAGAGAGAGATTTCAGGGAAAAGGTACCAGCAAAGACAGTCAGGGGTGGGCATGGAGAAAGAGAAGGTTTTAGGTGACAAGTGAAATGGCTTCTCTTTGTGTTCGTTAAATTCCAATAAACTCTTTATTCAACAAGGATTTCAAGCCACATTTCTTTGTTTCTAAGAAATATAACTTTTGGGATAAGTTTTTCTGAATATGGAAGACTCCTTGGCCAAAAAACCAGTTTTTGCCCATTTTTCCTCTTCCTGGTTCTGGGTGGGGTTCTGAATGTCTCTGATCAGAAGTGGAGGTGCATCCCTTTGTAAGGGGGCCGTTTCCATTGAGTACAGACCTCAGCTACCAGGATGAAGGTCTACCCTCTCAGTCTACTGCAGTGGGCAAATGTGAAAAATTCCACCTTCCTTTTCTGAGATCCCTTGAGCCACACCCTGAGAGTTTGTGAGGTCATACCTTCATGATCTCTCAGATCTCTGATTGACATGAGACTCAAGGTTGGGGGAGGAGAGGTTCAGGTCCAGTGGAGGTGGTGTGGTAAACCGGAGAGTCCCCATCACAGATCTGTT
Organism: Propithecus coquereli; assembly: GCF_000956105.1. Classification (NCBI taxonomy): domain Eukaryota; kingdom Metazoa; phylum Chordata; class Mammalia; order Primates; family Indriidae; genus Propithecus; species Propithecus coquereli. The sequence continues at coordinate 6,320,496 of NW_012151507.1, read as the reverse complement.
TCCCCACCCTCCTCCACTGGCTCACATCCCACCCCCACCCTCCAGCAGAATCTTGACATTGTGGCCTGGTATCAAGTGAGGATGGCAAGGCCCACATAGTGAGTGCAGAGCCCACTTCCTGGTGTCATGCTTGATGAGTATCATTCACTCCTGCCACTGATACTCCTCTCCAGGACAAATGCCAAATGAGTATAAGGTAAAAGCCCCATGCCACATCCTAGTGAGTCAGAATTAGAGGTTCACACTCTCCAAAGATGAGCTCTTGAAACAAGTATCACCTTCTTGGAAACACAGTACAGGCTGCTGGATAAACACCAGATAGATATCAGATACTTTGCATCTATGTCTTTGGACAGCCCAGTGTTCAAAGTCCTGAGAGCAACCAGTAGAGGACCTAATTCTGACCCTTCTTTGCAGCATGATTTGCAGAACCTACTTTGGGCTTGTCCATGGCCTGCATCGGCAGCACCTTGCCGGGACAGTTGCACCTAAGCAGAGCACAACTAATGACTTTGCCAACCTGACCTACACAGAAAACCCTGTAGAGTTTGTTGAGGAGTTTTTTCCAGAGAAGAATTTCTGGATATTTGAGATATATCTGAGTATTTTGACAACTATACAAAAATTAGTATTTGAAAATAATTCAAATTCATCTTCGACCCTCAGATAAATGCTTTCCTTGGTTTCTTTACTCTTAAGATAGTATAGGATAAAGAGAAATTATCATGACTCTGGGATTCAATTAAACTCAAATTAATACATGTGTGTTCCTGAGCAAGTTCTAAACAGCACTGAGTCTCATTTTCCTGTCTGTAAAACATGGGTAATTATTATCCTTAATTCACAGGATTATTTTGAGCAGCAAATGAGGCAATGAATTTGAAACAGTATGTGGCATGTTGTAAGTTCTCAATAAGGTTTTATTATTTTTCTTGAATACACCAAGAATGACCCTGTTTCTAGACCTTTCCTTCAGCTAATTATAGAATGTCTTTTGCCTACTTGAGTCTTCTCTTTCTTTCAAGTCCTAAGTCTATGTCTTTCCTCCTTGTGCTGCCAAAGCCTATGGTGATTTTTCTGTTCTTTGGAACCTTATGAAATATATTACATGTTGGTGTTTACTCAAACTTTTATATAGAGGAACTATTAATATTTTACAGACTGACATACAAGTTTGTCAAAAATAAGGATTGTGTGTTCTATCCCTTTATGTTCTGAGAGTTGAGTGTAATGCCTGCTGCATGGTAGGTACTCAGTAATTGTTGGTGCTATTTCTAATCAAACCACCAAATAATATGACAAGCATATTATTCATTCAACTACTGAATAATACCAATGGTAGAGCAAATGTTTCTTGAGCAGCAGCTTTGGGACAGGCATGGGTTTTGCACAGAGCATGGTTGGAGATACATTCTCTGGATTTAGATCTTCAGACTTTCACATGCAGCGCTTTTCAAGTCTGAAACTTGGATGCTTGTATTATAAAAATATAGATTCCTAGATCCACCCAAACCTTTCCAATCAGAATTTTGGGAATAAGCTGGTTGGCTATCTGCACTTTTTTTTTTTAATAACAAGTTTCTCTGGAGATTCTAATGCACGTTAGAGTTTAAGAATCACTGGGTTTGCAGACCTTCCTGCTGCATCATGATACTTGCACACTATTCAGTCAGTTATTCAAATAGTCCATATTTGCCAAGTGGGTACTTGGTTGTTCCTGTTTGTGTTTTTTTTTTCTTTTTTTGACGTCACTTATGGCAGCCCTGAAACCCAGAAGGGAAGCCTGCACACTGGGCTCTCCCCGTGTGTTCTCATGATGAGGTCATTGCCAATCTGCTGTGTGGCAACTTCTCTTTTCCAAGGTTAGTACTGAAGTGGATACAAGGAATAGAATATTAATGAAGTCTTCATACCAGTTTCTCCTAACTTCAAATTTGCATGTGAAAAAAAAATTACCTGTGTGGTATAATGAGAATTATACTGGAATTCTATAATCCCTTCATTTCTGTGGGCCTTAATTTCTTCATCTGTAAGATATAATGTTCAAGTAGAAGATAATTCCCTTTATACTCTTTCATGCTTCTAAGACCATTTCATTCAAATTTCACAGATGTACTTCAATTGTGACGTGGATACTTATAGGGGTTTGCATTTCATCTTTGAGGATGGTGTGGGCTCTTCAAGCTTTCCAGACTGAAGAAGCTTTATTCTATAGGTTCTGCTTACTTGAAAACCCTCCTGACCCTTTGATGTTTTCTATTTTAGTATCTGGAGAACATCTGGGGATTTTGCTTTTGCTGATATGCAAAACACTGAGTTTGTGTATGTGAGTAGACCAAGTATCTTCTGATTGTTTTCTGGCAACCTTTTTCATGAAGCCCAGATTCTTTTGTATTGTTTCTCTGGGATACAGAGAGTCAGAAGGCTGATTTGATAATTTTGTTAGTCTTTGTTTTTTTTTCTTTTATGCATTCCTTCATTGTGCTGTCACATATAAAGCTTACATAGTATTAAACAGAGTAAATTATGAACACAACATGGATCTTGTCTTCCACGCGCATCCAAAAATAATAGCTGACATTTGTCAATTCCTTACAATGTTCCATGCCAGGTGCTGATCATTCACATACATTATCTCATTTAAACTTTATAACAACCCTCTGAGTTACATATTTTTAATATCTCCATTTTATAGATAAAGAAACTAAAAATGAGCAAGGTAAATGCAATTTTACCAGTCACACAGCTAAGTAGTCTAAGCAGGAGAGATAAATTTTGTGTCCCTTGGCAGTATTGTAAGTCAACAGAGTGATTTCTTTTTATTCACATTGAGGTTCACCCTTGGTGGTGTACATTCTGTGGGTTTTGACAAATGTACAATGGCACGTATCCACCATTATAGTATCATACAGAGTAGTTTCACTATCTTAACCCCCCACCCCCACGCTGTAACTATTCATCCCTCCCCCATCTCCTGACCCCTGACAACTACTGATCATTTAGTCTCCATAGTTTCACTTTTCCCAGAATGTCATATAGTTAGAATCATGTAGTATGTAGCCTTTTCAGATTTGTTTCTTTCGTATAATAATATGCTTTTAAGATTCTTCTTCCATGTCTTTTCATGGCTTGATATCTCCTTTCTTTTTAGTGCTGAGTAATGTTCCACTGTGTGGACATATCACAGTTTATTTATCCATTCAACTACTGAAGGACATCTTGGCTGCTTCCAAGTTTTGACAATTATGAACAAATCTGCTATAAACATCTGTGTGAACAGAGTGATTTTTAAACACTTGCTATGGGAGTACAGAAACAAAAGATCAAAGATTTGATTTAGGCCTTGAAGGTAGTAAGATTCTGATGGGCAGAAACAGATGGAAAGACACATTCTTGGTGGAGAGAACAAAGGAAGTTAGCATTTTTCTGAACACCTGCCATGTGTCAGGCAAACTATTGGGTGCTTTAAGTTATCTTAGCTAAACTTCTCAGTCATCTCCTGGAACATTCCAATGATAGTATGATGCCTTATTTTCACAAGTATGAAAGCTAAAGCTAAGAAATGCTATAACTTTTCCCAATTCCCAAAACCAGAGAAGTCATAGTTTGAACTGAGTTTGACTCCAAAGCCTACGCTCCTTGTCTTATCCTACTGGGCTCTCTGTCTAAGGGCAAGGAGATCAGAGCAAATAGTTGGCTAGATCATAAGATGCAGGAAGGATGTGTGTGGTAATAAAGCTTGACAAGGAGGTCGGAGCCAGGCCGTGCAGGGCTTTGACTTGGGCACTGTGGGGGTGTCTCTGGGCCGTGGAGTGTCAGCATGAGGTAATCAGATATGGAGGATGAAGGGGAAGATGGTGGAAGAGCAGGGAGCAAGAGGAAGGACCGTCTTTTTCTATTTTGCAACATTGTCTAAAGTTGACAGTATTGATGCTAGTAAGAGACTTCTGAGAATATGCAAATTTCTAGCCCTGGGTGACCTTCAGGAGAAGGAACAAGATGTCTGAGACGGGGGCTTCCAGTAGATCAACCTGAAGGAAGTTGATCTACTGAAACTCTAGACTCAGGCAGAGAGGAAGTCACATGTGTTTTCTCCCTGCCTGTCAGCATCTTGGTCCTAGAGGATGTCTGTTTGGTCACCACCACCCCTACTTTATCAGATCACTTCAAAAAGTTGAGAAATTTTTTCAGTTTGCAGGCAACTTTTGGAGATTTTTGCAAAATCAGTCAAAATGATCAAATCACAAGGGCTTTTAAATCAGGGAGCTCAAAGGAGGAAGCTTCATGTTTTCTCTCTCTCTCTCTCTTTTTTTTTGAGACAGAGTCTCACTCTGTTGCCCTGGGTAGAGGGCAGTGGCATCATTGTAGCTGACTGCAACCTCGAATTCCTGGGCTCAAGAGATCCTCCTGCCTCAGTCTCTGAAGTAGCTGGGACTACAGCTAATTTTTTCTGTTTTTAGTAGAGACGGGGTCTCACTCTTGCTCAGGCTGGTCTCGAACACCTGACATCAAGCAATCCTCCCACCTCTGCCTCCCAGAGTGCTAGGATTACATGCATGAGCCACCGTGCCCGCCTTTTACTCTTTTATTAAAATTGACTGAAAGTTGCAACTTTTAAAATCTAAATGATGGAAAGTTAGTGCTGAAAGGGATGCCTGCAATATTCTAGTGATTTTTAAAGATGAGAAATTGACATCTGGGGAGATTATGAAACTTGTGTAAGATGACACAGTACCTGCCTGCCCGGCATTAGAACCCAGGTGGCTGCATGCTGAGCCCCGTGCTCCCTGTGCTGCTCCACAGGCTGCTTCTAACTCCCGCAGCTGGCAATTCATACTGGCACAACTGGCCCAGAGAGCGGTGGGGACATTTGTTTATTCACGGGATTATGGTTATGGGGTAATCTGCCTTTTGACAGGTCTTCTTCCAGATCATTGCCTTAAGCACGAAGGACACTAATTCAGCTGCCACAAACAGTACATGGAGGGAAGACAGCTAAACAATCCCGTTTCTACCCCAAGTTAACACCTCTCTTCATGTTTGTAGCTCATTGAACTAATAATATTGTTCCTGCAGTCTAGCCATTGGCAGGACTCAGAAAGGCTTTCTCTTCTTCCCACGCTGCCTGCTGTTTTCAGCTTGGTAAGGCTTGCGATTATATTAATACTTGCAAGGGAAAGAAGGGAGTCCTCACACGTGTGGGCAGTGCCCAGTGCCCTCCACTTGACTAAGGCTACCAGTGTGCCAGGAGAGTGGGGAGCAGGATTTCCACTACCCAGGGCATGAAAACAAATTCCCTCCCCCTCGCCCCCACACCTTTGGTCAGGACATCTTGCCAAAAATAGCCTTGCCAAAACTGAGAGCTGTTGTTCTTGGCAGGCACGATAGCCATTTTTTTCTGTTTCCTTTTTTAGTAGGTAATACAGGAATATGGTACAAAATTAATTTAAAAAAGTAGACCATGAAAAGTAAGGGTCCCTTCTACTCCTGGCCTCAGGCTTTCAATTCCTTTCTCCAGAGGCAACATTTGCAACCAGTGTTTTGTGTATCCTTTCAGATACAGTCAATGCCCAAACAAGCATTATTATTGGTTTTTTTTTAGCACAAATGGCCATATATTTTATGTATGATTCTGCCCCCCCCTTTTTTTTTAACTTAATAGATCTCGGAGTTGGCTTCCTGTTGAACTTCTTTGTTCTTTTAACTACCACATTACTATGAACAGTTTATCCACCAGGCTTCCTCTCTTCACTGTTTTACTTCTTTTCTTGCTATTAAGTACTGACTTGGTTCCAGTTAGGTTTTTCAAGCTGTCGTAGAGAAGGGAAAGACCAAATGTTAAAAAAAAAAAAAAGCTACACCCAAATCTATTGAACTCTGAAGGATTAGAGCAGTATTTATAGGCTCTGTCCCCTGGAAATAGGAGATGCTCTTACTCCTGTATTACAGGGAAAGAACAAGAATGCAGGAAGCTTCCAGAACTCACTCCTAGTGCATTCAGGAATCTGTGGCCATGATGGATTGATTGGTCACAGCGTTCTCCATGAAGGAATCTCCACACTGAAAGGGGCGTCATTAACAAGATGATCATTAAGTGCTCTGTTATCCAAGATGGGAAGTTGGGACTCAGTGAGTAAAAACAATATGCCAAAGAAGAGTTTGGCAGAAATGAAGACGTATCTCAGATGCTTGCATGAAAGGGCAGAATAGTCCTCATTTATCTTAAGAGATGATACGGAAAAGCCATGTAGGAAGTCTGGGTCCAATCTTCACAGAAAAAGCCAAGTCTTTCCCTCTACAGGCTTTGTTGGACATGACTTGCCAATTCCATTTGTTCACTTTTTTTTCTTCTAAAAATATGTCTTTTTTCCTCCCTCAGGTGCCCCCTCCAATTCAAAGTATCAAAGTGCAATTTACCAGTAAGTATTGCGAAAAGTTTAATTGATTCATATTTTTGAAAGAATCTTCTCTTCAGTCTCTCAACTTCCTCCAGAATCCAGACCTCTCCTTTTCCTTAGGGAAGGAATTAAATTCCAATTAAATCCCAGAATTGTTGCAGCCTGCATATTATTTTCATTAGGGACAAAAGCTTACAAAGAAGAAAGGGGGAATAATTAGTTAGCATATATGTGCTTCTCTCTGTACTAATTACTTTATGTGTCTCACTTAGTCCTCCTAGGAACCCTTTGAGTAGGAATTATTCTCATTTTCCAGCTAAAGAAACTAAAGCTTTACTTCTTATAAGTCTGTCTGATGCTGAGACACATTATGTCCCGCCAATTCTATTCTGGGACAAAATTATACCTCAATGAGAGTTGGGGGAAGTCCTTGGTAGGAAGATAAGGGGTTTCTCTATGAATATGCATTTTTTTTTTTTTCGGCTTTTTTTGGGGTTCCGGTTTTTTGGTTTTTTTTTTTTGCCTTTCCCCCTTCCCCCCCAAGTCTGAACTTCAAGAGTGTCCATCCCCCAGATGGTGCGCATCACACTCTTTGTGTGTGCATATACCCATCCCCTCCTCCCCACTCCCCTCTTGAATATGCATTTTTAAATTAAGTTCTCCTGAGCCTGAAGGGAAGTATCTCTTGCCCTCCATAAATGGTCCTCATTTTCAATTCAAAGTATGCTCCCTGGAACTGGTATAAGGCTAGGATTACTGAATTATGACCAATAATGAGAACCAATTCCTTCCCATCACCAAGGAACATGGGCCAGAATAGGATGTGCTCAAGACGTGGCTGCCTGACCATTTGGATGATATTGGGGCTGATACGTAAATAAAAGAAATTTAGGCTCTGGCTTGCGTTTAGAATGGCCCTGCACAAAGCTACCAAAGCTATCACTTTGCCTCCTTTTCTTCTTCCTTCTTTTCTTTCTCCTGTGACAGCAACTTTTCCCAAGGTACCTTCCAGAATAAATTAGCAATAGGAGATAGAAGGGAGAAGCAAGTCTGTGTCCTTGAGCTCTTCTGCCTGCATCTTACTGAGCCCACCCTGAGCCCACAGACATTCTGTGCTAAGTTGCATTATTAAGCTTAAATGACAGCTGGCAAAGGCCAGTAGTGAATGCTGTTGGTAAATCCAATGCCTGGGAGGATGTGGAAAATTTGCATTTCAGGGTCAGTTGGAGAGGCGATAGGGAACAGTTTGAAGCAGTTACTTTGAGTCAAGCTTCAAAGTGGAGGTAGCGTACAGGACCAGGGCAGCGGGCACTGCTGCCATCCTATGCCGCAGTCCATCACTAAGCAAGAAAGGAAGCACCGAAGTTGCCAACCCCTCCCTGTTCTAAAATTCAGGGAAACCTTGAAGCTACCTTTCCTGCCATAGGTCTGTTGTGACAATTGCTATAACCTCTCAGCTCCTGAATCCCAGCCCATCTGAGACTCTCTTGGCTACTGTTAGTTTTGCTTCTTGCATTTCGCTGGTAAAGCAGATTCCGCCCCACAGGTAGAAACAGCACTCTCGTGCTTTTACTCTCTTCCAAATCTCTTCCTGTCCCTCTCTCTTCACCTGGTTTCAGAAGTATTGGAAGATTGTTGCCCAGTGCTGTGCTTAGGAATCACTCTTTTTTCACTCTTTTCTTTTTTTAAATTCTTTCCCTACCCTCCCTAGAGTATGAGAAGGAGAAAGGTTTCATCCTTACATCCCAGAACAAGGATGATATCATGAAGGTGCAGAACAACTCAGTCATCATCAACTGCGATGGGTTTTATCTCATCTCCCTGAAGGCCTACTTCTCCCAGGAGGTCAACGTCAGCCTTCATTACCGGAAGGGTCAGAGACCCCTCCTGGTCCTGAGCAAGATCAGGTCTGTCAACTCCATTATGGTGGCCTCACTGGCTTTCAAAGACAAAGTCTACTTGAATGTGACCAGTACCTTCTATGACAGCCTCTATGCAAATGGTGGGGAATTGATTCTCATCCATCAAAATCCTGGTGAATTCTGTGCGCACTGAGGGTCTGACGACAGGACCTTAAACCAGGCACCAGCATGAGCACCAAGCTGGGGTTGGACAGGACACGGACTCTTCCTTGCGAGTGAAGGAGTTGTCCCAGCTCGGCCACGTGGGATGTGACCAGAAGCAGATCCTGCCCACACCCCCACCCCCTCAGGGATATTTAAAACTTACATACTACTTAACCTTATTTATCCTTATGTCTTCTAAATTACCTAACCCTCGTCCCCCATGACCGCCTCAAGCCCACTAGGCACCTTTGTGAGAAACGGAAGATGGGTGCCTCTTTTTTAAGACACATTGTTTCTGTTGGTCAGGTGATTGTCATAATAAACTTATGTCATGGAAAATGGCACTTGACTACCATTTGCTGGAAATCTGACGTGTGTGTGGCATTGTCAAAATGAAGAGGAGCAAGGAGGGGTTGTGAATCTGCCAAAGGTGGCGTGAACCCCTGGGAGCCAAGCTGCCTCTCCAAGGTTCGCTGGTTGCAGTTTGCAAATTGCCTGAATTTAAACTCCCTCGTTGGGTGGGAGTTCAAAAGGAAAATCAGCTTGTGAAAATCAGGAGTTGAAGATAGTCACCCAAGAAATACTGTGCACTGTGGCTTTGTTCTTTACAAGTTTGCTTTTCTGGCCTCCGAACGTACTTAATAGAAATTTCTCTTCAGAGAACCATCCTGGGGATATGATGCTGTGAAAATCTAATGAGTGACTTAAGGAAAACAGAGAGAGATTTTTCTATACAGGGAGAGTGAGACAATTTATTGCGAGGCTTATCTTTATTGCGTAGAATGGCAGTGAACTGGACCTCTCAGGGTAAAAGTCAATAAGGATTTTAACAGTCTGGGGAGGAGAACACATTCTTTGCCACAGATGGGCAAAGCAACACATGCTCATCCTCCTGCCTGTGCTGAGATACACACTCAGCACTGTGTCTTGTACACACATACCACATTGCTGGTTTCAAGAAATGAAGTGATTGTATTATCAAATACAATTTATTGTCAAATGGTACTAAGAAGCTATTGTGCCTTATGAAAAATAATGATCTCTGTCTAGAAATACCATAATACCACCTATTATCTCACATTGATGACTGAAACTAGAAGGACCTAGGACCAGGCAATACTAAGGCTTCGAGAGAAAAGGATTTTCTTATGTTTAGCTTAAATGTACCCCTTTAACTTGGTATAATGTATCATGCTTATGGCATTGTGGACAAATGCCATTATTTCCAGATAATTTGTAGCTTCTCTATGTCAAAACTTTTACAAATGTAAATTTTTGATAATTTAAGAAAAAATTGTAGCACATGTTTCCTTGCCATTTTAAATAGAGGACACAACACGTCATAGAATCTTTCTGGATGATTCTGTGTCACCATAGGAATTGTTCTGTGTTGCAGTATGATGATTATCTCTAGGACCTCCAGAGGTGGGGGGGCCGTTCACCCTTACACCAAATGGTCTCCATTACATTTGGATTCTATTTCTATCTGTTTGATACAGTTTTCTATTTCTATTAAGTATCTATCTCCAACTACATTCCCACCCCTCTATTTTAATCTGTTATGGAAAGAAGCTAAATAAAATTGCTAAATAAAAGAAATTGTGCATAAGGTAAGAGTAATTCAGCTCTGAGTGGCTGCCAAGCCACTCACACAGTTATAATTGTAGATAGACATTTATGAAGCACCTACTGTGGACCAGGCACTGGGCGAAATGCTTTACATGAATTATTTTGAGCAGGATATTCTGTGACATCTGTCTTGGCTACTCATAAGATTTGTGTGTGTGTGTGTGTGTGTGTGTGTGTGTGTGTGTGTGTAGTTTACTTTTTTTGTTTTTGACTATGATCTGCAAAGTTGTAGTTACTCTGGAGTGATAGCTGAAAAAAAAATGTTTATGACTATAAGTAATATTTAAAAAAATGCGTGTTTACTTTTTTAAGTCTGGAATTTCCGTCTATATTTCTCATAGAGGTGCAGTACACACGCCAGGCCTAAGCATAATTGTTGTGTGGGGTGCTTGTGTTCGGCGCCATGGCCCTTCCTCACAGGTGGCCAGGTGGGTACACCTGGCCTGCTCTTCCCTTGCCGGCCTCCTTCAGCCGCACAGGGCTATTTCTGCACCAGCCTCCCTCCTCCACCTTCCACCCATCAAAATGAATGTTTGCTGTGTCGCAATCCCTTTAAGTCTTGTCTTTCAAAGGAATAATTAACCCTTCTCCATATGTGGCAGAGTTTTGTGGAAAGAGAACTGAGTGAAAAGTCAGGAGATCAGAATTCTAAATTTGATTCGGTCATTAACTAGCCAAGTGACCTCTGGCAAATAATTCCCCATTTCTGGATCCTGCTTTCTTCTCTTGTTAAATGAGAGGCATGTTAAATGTCTAACAGTTTAGAATCTCATGCTTATAGTGTTAGCTGTGAATGTACATATGAAATGTCTATGTACTGCTTGCTATGAGTCAGGAGATGTAACCTTCTCTTTTACTATATGGAATTTATTTTTTCCTGGACAAACCAACATCTTCCCTCAACCTTTTTGGTGATTCCTTCAAGAGCAGTTATCAATTGCTACCTAGTAATTTTCTATGTAGAGAATGCTCAAAAGATTCCAATTTCGATCAAAATCATAATTTGTTCTTAAGCATACCGGGCAGGTCCCTTATTTTAAGCCACAATTTTGTATTTAGTACTTTTATGGCTCTCAGAGAGTATTAATATTGATATTAATAATATAGCTAATAATAATATTGATATTTACATGGAAACAAATAAAATGTCTCAGAATTCACTACTGGTTAGAGTGTTGGAGTTTTTATTTATCCTTCTCTTCTTCTCCATGTTCTGATTAGCTAATTCCCTGGTGAGGGGAGGATGGGACAAGCTTTCACGTTTCCTACTTGCCTCCAATCTTAGCCATCAGGGCTATGCTCAAGGGTGGTTGAGCTGGCAGAGTCCATCTTTGCTTTCAAAAGATGCTCACTGGGAGTTTTCAGAGCCCTCTTCCTGGTTCGAGAGACTGATCCAAATAGAGTTCCACCATGTACTGTTTTTCCTTCCCTCAAGACATCATTTCTAACCCTGAGAGGCTCTCTTATGTCCCCTCTCCTTAGTAATAATTACATCTGCTATCTCAAGAAGAGGTCACAACTATTAATGTGTTTGTGTGGCATGGTTTGGCCAGAGTGATCCCTGTGCTACCTTTGATGGTGTTGGTGACTCTCTCCTCCCTGAAATGCTCCTCTTCCCTGGCTTCTCTGACCTCACCCTTTTCTGGTCTTCTCTTTCCCTCTCTGTTCTCTGCCTTTTTGGTCTTCATATGCCTCTCCTTTCTCTGCCCACCCTTTAACGCTTGTGCTCTGCAGGGCTCTACTTTCAGCCCTCTTCTTTCTCTGCATCAGAGCCCACTGTCTGGCAGCCAGTCAGCCACAGTCTGGCCCATGTGTGTGTTTTCTTGCTAAGTTGAATGTAGTTGATGACATTTAAACATTGGGAAATTCCTGGCTTCTTTTGAAAACAAAAACAAAAGCAGGAAATCTGGTGATGCTGGGCCTAATTTTGGCATGGCAGCAACCATGGCAAGCAGCATGGCAGCCTCCCTCTTCAGGGAGACTCTGACTGTCCGTTTTCCCAGAGTTCCCACCATCCACACAATATGCAAATGTGTTTACACCAACTCGCTTGGCCCATTTGCTGCCCAGTCCAGAAGCATTTGAGTTGTAATCTCTACTCCATACCTTTGCCAATCTCTTGATTCTTATGCCTTTGACCACTGCTCATATACCAGCGATATCTAAGACCATTTTCCAGCCCAGATGTTTTCCACTCCAGTGCCATAATTATTTTAATAATTTGTGTAACTAGTAGTAAAATACTCAATTATTGAGTGCTCACCCTATGCCAGACATCATATTAGCCATTTTATATAAATTGTTTAGCTCCATTCCTCCAACAACTCTTTGAGATTTATTATTCCTATTGTACATATGAGAACTTGAAACTCCAAGAGGTAAACTTATCCAAAGGCATACAGCTACTAAGTGGTGGAGCTCAGATTCAAGACCAAGGATAGTTGGCACCAAAGACTATGCTCTTAAGCACTGCTACCCTGTCTCTGGGTAGCTCCACATGGATGCACTGGGCACTTCTACTCAGTATGCTCGCGGTAGAACATCCTATCTTCCTTGCCAAGCCCGTCCTGGTTAATGATGTTGTTTAAAGGCATCATAACCATTCCTGAAGCCGGATGCCCCAGAGTCGCCCTACTTTTCTTCTTCACCTGGTCCCACTCATGAGCCTGTAGACCAGGGGTGGGGAACCTGCAGCCTCAAGGATACATGTGGCCCTCCAGATCCCCGAATGTGGCCCTTCGAACGAATCCAAACTTCACAGAACAAATCCCTTTATTAAAAGGATTTGTTCTGTAAAATTTGGATTCAGTCAAAAGGTGGCACTCAAGGATCCAGAAGGCCACATGTGTAGACCATGGCTTCACTGACTCTTCTCATTACGCTCCTTCATGCTATTGCAGTAGCTCCCATCAGGCCCACTTGCCTCAGTGAGTTCTTATCTTATTGAGATGATTCATATTAAAATGAACAAACAAAATTGGGCAGGGTGCCAGGGTGAAAAGATCATGGTCTTGGGATCCTAGTTTTAAATCCTGGATCTCCAATCACTAGCTGAGTGGCCTTGGCAATTTTTTTTTAAACCATTTGAATCTCACTTTCTTTATCACTTAAATGGGGGATATTAATAATACCTTCTGGATTATTGTGAACATATGAGATAATTCCTATAGAATGCCTCGTATATTGCATGGAATATGGTTGGTCTCAATACATAATAATTTACAAAAGTCTTCTACTCTACAAGACAGAAAATAAATGCCAAATGCCTAACACAATTATAGGGGTTTAAGGATGGAGAATTCACTGAAGCAGAGCAGAATAGGTTTGCAGTTTTAAACTGGAGAAGAAGGAAGGAGAACATAGCAGAAAAAGAACAGTATGTGCAAAAGTCCACAGGTAGGAATTCTCATGCTATACTCTGGGGCAAGGAGTCTACACCATGGTTATAGCATTCATTCACTTATTCTGTTATTTGAGCATAGTCTATTTTCCAAGAAGGAAATTTGTGTTTGGTCATGGTTGGAGATAAGGATTAATGGGTAGTTTGAGGATAAAATATTGGGAACACTAAAGGTGCAACCAAGAATTTTGGACCATATCTTGCCAAGAGAGACACTGAAAGTTTTTGAAAAAGGAGAATTTATCGTGATTTGGGGAATGAATCTAAGTTCTTGCCAATGCCATTTTTTGTTTTGACCCAATTCATATGAATACCTTTTTTTCCTGCCAGTTGATCAAAGCACTTTGAGCCACTTTTACTAGAAGACAAGAAGAAAAAGAAATGTTATAAGAGCCAAATTTATAACACTTTTGTTAAGAGATAAACACAGAGCTTCTTATTAAGTGTGAATGTTTAATAAAGACCATAGTGGATGGTTTTCAGTAGCATTTTAAAATATGAAATGGAATGTTATGAATGCTAAAAAATAATCCCTGAGGATTTCAACCACTCTATACATGTATTGTTCATTACTTAAATACATTCTATTCCTAAAATTTTTTTGGCATCCCTTTGGAATTTTTTTTTTCCTGGATTAGCCTTCTTTACAGAGTATATGGGTGGCTTGGAGCCTTCTCCAAAAGCATTTCTAGTAACTAGACATGGTAGCTGTTATAGCCACTCCTTCACTCCATGAAACCAAAGCAAGGAAGGATGTCGTTAAAATGTAAATGTAAATGTTACCTAGGAGAGTTGGCACATAAAGCCTATTAATACTTTACATGTTCTCCCAACCCCCCCAAAAGCAGGTCAGATGGTCCATTCCCATCCTGAAGACATGGAATGTAAGGCCCTTTAGTTCTGACTGAGGGCCTGTGGGACAACTGGAGCAGCATTCAATCTAGAAACAGACGGAGAGTTGCCTTAGGAAGAGGAGGCTGAGCACTCAGAATTTTCTACCATGATGCCGCAGTCCTTGAGAAATCTGAAACCACTGTCTCATGGGCATGACTAGACATGAGCCTTGATCAGTCTTTTGGCTAATGGAAGTGGTTGACTTTGTTCATATTCCTGTGGCCTGTCTATGGGAGGGAAGAGGGGGATATTAGGAGTTGAAACACAAACTTTCAGCATTTGAGTTTCCTTGGAGTCCTGCCAAGGTTGAAAAAATACTTTTACTTTCATATATGTTTGCTTTATTACTGATGGATATAAAAGACCTTTCATTTTTCTCCTGATTTATGTGGTCTTGACCTTCTTTGGTTTTGAGGCTTGAGGTTAAAAGAAGAACAATAACAGTAAAATACAAAAGTAATCAATGGGAAAATTAACAGAAATATTCGCAGGAAGTAATCTCTAAAGGTCATTTCAGTCTAGCACTCTACTATTATTTAGGATAAACTGTTAAGTAACAAGGACATATACCACCTTAGTAATTTTTAGATTATATCTTCCCCTTATGATCAGTTTTAAGATGTAACATTCTATAATCCTATGACCATTCCTTCAGGCAACTTGAACTTTTTGATTTATGAAAATCTCATTTACTTTTACTAATAATCAATAGTCAGGCAGTCAACATAAATTTGTTCTGCTCCTACTAGATGCCCGGCATTGTGCTAGGCACATAGCATTACTTTATTTCCTCGAGGGGAATGAAAATTGGCTGTTGTTCTCAATCTCCTTTTACTCTCCAGTCCCCAAATACTTGCTGCTATTCTGTCTATTGCCCATCCTATCCCTAATAGGCATACATTACCCAGATGCACTTCAAAATATTATCCCATCAATAGGTAGCATTGGTAAAAAGTGCCAAGTGATTTTTATACTTTTCATTAATACTATTTCTACCCCCTTAATCATGTTCATACTATTTTAAACTCTCGAACACTGATGCAAACACACTTCTCCTAGATGAGTAATAAACAATTCTCATTCCTAAATAAAGAAGAAACAACAAACAAATATATAATTTGAAAGAAAAAAATCAGAATGCTATGAGAAAAAAATAATGAGGTGGTTTACTTGAAATTGGGATGAAGCAAGGCCTCTTTGGGGAGATGACACTTAAGTCAAGATCTTAAAATTGGAAGAAACCACCTCTGTGCTTTGCTGGCAGAGAGGCCAATAAGGTGGGGGTGGATAGTGGAAAAAGGAAGTTCAAAATACCATCTATGACTACGTGAACAATTTTGGAAATGAAAACTAATAGTTATTGGTGCTTCTTCCTTATTTTGGTATGACTGTAGTTATCTATGTATTAATCAATATTTTCCTTCCACTCTCACATTCCTCTGCCATCTAATGTAACATGTGTTGATGGTATTTAACTTCACGTCTTATATTTTAAGTAAGATGATATTAAAGAGGGAGTATGACTCAGCTAGAAGAGGAGTGAACACCATCCAAAGATGGATAAAGGAACTTTGTATCTTATCTGGGGGAGGGGGGCTAACATGTTTTTGGTTATAGAATGGATATCTGCACTGCTGGGTGGAAGCATCATTTTACTGTTGTTTTTATTGGAGATGAGGTGTGATTAAAGAAGTGAGTATGGAGGTCAGGTTGATGGGGGGTGAAATGTGATGTTTGTAATAGTACAAGTTAGCTATGCTAGGAGTATAATTCCTAAAATTCTTCTCCCTGTATAGCAACAAGGAGAAGTTTGCGTGAGATCTAGAAGGTGGAAGTGAAGGGACAGCCTTTGTACACTCTAGAGGCTGGAGTACACTGCCACGCACTGTGCAACTCATGCCTGCTGCTGCTGATCTGCTGGCTCACCGTGTTGCTGTGGGCCAACATCCAGACCCATGGCTGACCTAGCTCCTCCAGATCTCTTTCTTCAGCTTCTCCAAGTCCTGTGCCAGGCATGTGTGCAGCTTTGTGGCAAAGAGATCTAATTTCTTCTGCAAATCACCACTGTCCTAAAAGTTGGAGAGTTCAGAGATTTATATGGGTCCCAGCTTGTCTACGTGGGTTCGTGTTTAAGAGAAAGTGAAACTATTGAAAATAGGCAAAGATGACTTACTATATAAGATAATAGGAGTCACTGAACAAGAAAATAAACATAAGAAATAGAAGAAATGCTATAATTAAAACTACAGTTAAAAAAATTTTTCAGAAATAAAGAAAGAATTGAAGCCACGTATTGAAAAAGCACAGTGCATTCCTGAGAGTACTGATCCTGAACAAGTAATACCAAGACATTGTATGATAAAATTATTGAACTTCAAAAACAGAAAAAAAATTCTGTGGGCAAGTAAGCAAAAATACCATTATCAGAATCTTTGAGACTAACACTGTATTAGTTTCCTACTTCTGTTGTAACAAATTACCACAAACAAAGTGGCTTAAAACAATAACATTTATTCTCTTACAGTTCTGAAGGCCAGAAATCTGAAATGAGTCTTGGGGTCTAAAATCAAGCTGTCAGCAGAACTGATCCTTCCAGAGACTCTCAGGAGAATCCTCTCCTTGCCATTTCCAGCTTCTAAAGGCTGTTCTCATTCCTTGATTAATTGCCCAAATCACATCACATTTTCTCCCCTTGCTTCAATCATCAAATCTTCCTCTGCCTTCCTCTCCTAAGAAAGTGGTTACATTTAAGACCCCCCTGGGCAATCCAGGATAATCTTCCCATCTCAAGATCCTAATCACACCTGTAGAGTCTCTTTTGCCACATAAGATGACAGTCACAGGTTCCCAGCATTAGGACATGGCTATCTCTGGGGGCCATTATTCAGCCTGCCACAAACATTTTAAGCCAGAAGAAAATGGAATAATAAAATACTCTAGGAAAGAAAATATAAGCTGAGGATTTTATATCCAGCAAAACTGATATTTGACTTTTAGGAACTCAGGGAATATTGATCCCATGAACCCTTACTGAAGAATCTATTAGAAAATGAACTCCAGACAGACATTGAGCTAAGGACTTATGGTGACCATGAAACACCTAATTTTTACCAAAACAAGATTTAGGAGGAAGAGATTATGGTTTATAATGGCTGTATTCTCTGAGAATGTGGATACACTATAAGTCTAAAAAATAGGTTGGGGAGAATGAGGAGAGTATATTAAAATATGTTTTAAACTGTTGTTATTAATTATATTAATGGTGGTTATATTAGTACTGCTATTCCGAAACCGTGGTATTACAACACAGAACAAAGTGAATGTGTAACCGTCATTGAAGGCTCAACTCAGAACAACTCCATGAGGCCTTCTTTAATTCCACTAAGAAGAATGAATCTTTTACTTTCTTTGAGTTCCTGTTATACATTGTATAATTTTTTTATGACACATCACTTTTTATTTTACATTATAGTGATTTGATGCAAAATTTTTTCTTGAGCACCATGATAGTGAGTTTCTCTCCTTAGCACAGTGCTAAGCACATAAAGTTGGCCAATAAATATTTGTGAATACATAAATGATTTACCTTGAAGAAACTTAGCAGACATGGATATAGAACATTGAAATTGCTAATAAAATTCCCATAGAGGGCCCACATTTTTTCTTTCCCAAAGTGATGCAATATCTCAATGATTGAGTGTTCTTGTTATTAAAGCCTCCTCAGTAAATAGTGAAATATTTCTTTTATAAGTCCAGGTCCTGTCCTTGGTGATTTTATTTTTGTCTTTATAGGTAGTATGGAAATAGCTCCCCGAGAACTCATATTTTTGCTGTTTTCTAAAGGTAGTTAGTCTTTATGGATACAAGTTGTCAGGCAAACCTTATAAACCATAATTACGTACTCAGAAAAAAAGCATTTACACCATTACTAACTACCTACCCACAACTTCCTTGTACACAGATCAAGGTACCTTGTACAGGATGTAAGCGAGCTGTCGCGTTCCTTCTGAGTCTGTGCTCCAGCCACGTGCTTACCAGTGGAAGACATTTGTGAGAGGAGGCTTCAGCCAGCTGATCTTAGACCAGAAAAAAAAAGACCTGAATTCCTGCTGCTTTGACAGACTGCCCTGTTAGTTTAGTGTTAATTGAAAATATAACTTATGTGTTATTCAACAGAAGTCTTTCTAGGAGAGAAATGAAACTTAACTAAGCAGCCTGGGCGAAAAAATAGTGTCCTACGTAAAGTCTAGATGTGCAGACAGTTGGGTCTAGGTCCATATTACACAAGAAGTTCTGGTCTAAATTAATTGTTCTTCTCATAAAGTCAAATAAGGCAGGAATCTCTCTCAAATTACGATAAATCATGCTTTTCATAAGACTTTTGCCAGAAATTCTCAAGTGGCTGAGTAACATCACAAGGAGCCCTGCAACTTCCTAAATAAAAGCTTCCTTCTCAGGGGGGCTGAGATGGTCCTGAAAAGCTTCAGGAAAGAAAAGAGGGAACACAGGTGAAAGGAAAGCAAAAATAAAGCAGGCATGGAGAAGAAAATAAATCAAGGAAGGGGTACCATAAGTGCCCTTCAAGAATATAGATTTACAGTAGAGATTTAGCAGATTTGAGGGTATACAAGATTCAATCCAATTCATTTAAACAAATATTTGTTCAATTTCTTTTACCAGGTACCTGGCACTGTGCTAGGTGTTCTGGGGAATCCGAGAGAAGCAGAAAGGCAGTGGAATAACATGGTTGGCACGAAGCACCCGAGATTTGGAATCAATGGAGGCTTGCGTTCAAGCTGGGAATTTACCAACACTTATCAGCTATATTCTTGGATTAATTACTTAACCGTAGGTCTCCTAATTCACTGCCTCCCCTACCCTGTCATCATACAAATAAGGATAAGGAAACCTATCTCATAGAATTTTTGTGAGGATTAAATAAAACACCAATCATAGGTCACAGGTCACAGACCATGACATTTTCAAGGTATTTAATAATTTTTGATTACTACTTGCAGAAATCTCAGTCCTGCCCTGTAGGATCTTACTTCACAGAACCCAAAGACATAAAAGCCTATAAAAGAAGTAGAGAAAGATGGCAACTTATGGGTTTGCAAGAAAGATAAATGAGATAAATTGTATATCTACACTTACCAAATGGTGCAGAGTTTATGAAGAGCTAGGCCTGTAGCTTTTTGTTTTATTATTGAAAATACTATGGAAATGACATTGACCAGATGGCAGATACCAGTTTCATCCCCCTTCATACACACAAACACACACACACACACACACACACACACACACGATGATACAGCAATCCACAAAGGAAAATAGCACTGGGAGGGCCGAAGGGTCTAATTAAGAACCTGCAGCAACATAGTGGAGCAAAATATAGAGAATAACCACAAAGCAAGAATTATTGGGAAGATTAGCATACCTGAGATGTCTGGAGATAACTAGGAACAATGAATGATGGAGAAGGGAAGGAGATATCAGTATCAGTCACACAGTGGGTGCCTTTGTTGTCCCCAGTGGCATGCTTTGCCAAAGACACTGGCAGCAATTGCCACTGAGGAAACTAACAGCCACCACCACTGTGAATCCCTTGGACAGGGAGAAAGTTCTGTGTCCCTCCAAAAGAAGCCACTGTTGTGCTTCTGAACTGAGGCCTCAACCACCCCAAGCCCTGTGAAATCCAGACTCCAGCTCTGTGGATGCATCAAGCACACCTGCACCTCAGACACCAGAGCAGCCACCATAGTGAGCGAGCTTGCACCCTGGACCCTGGAGCCACTGTTGCTCCAAACATGCTCATGTTTCAGATCCTGGCTCTAAGGCCACTCTAATAGTGGAGCCACCACTGCAGCAGTCATGTTAGCAGCCTCGTCCTTGAAGCATTGGTAGCCCTGCATATGCCTGCACACCAGACCCCAGCTGCATGGCCACTTCATGAACAGCTGTGCCTCGTATTAATACATTATCACTAATGCAGCATTGGGGGCACTGGCACCACAAACATTGGTGCCACTGCTGCCTTGAATCCCCAAGCCATGGTCCATTCGTACAAGACTGTATTCCAGACTCTGGCTCCATGGTCACTCCATGGGTGTCATGCATTAGACACTGGTGCCATGATCACCACAAGTTCACCCAAAAGTAAGACTTTGTGCCAACTGGGATCCACTCAGCCACAACTTCTCCAGTGAAGGAAAAGGAAATCAGGAATATACTAGTAGTCCTGGTCACCACTGTACACATCCACAGCCTTGGCTGCAGAGGACCACTGCAATCTTCATCAATGCCAACCTCAGCTGACAGAGCTGCATGGAGACTATCTCACCACATTCTCATTAGAGCCAGAATCACTGCACTTTATCTACCCAGTGCCTTTGCACATACCATAGGCGAAGGTCTTTTCTCACTGAAATCAGCCTGAGAAGTCTGGAAGAGGTGACTGCTCCATCAAATGCACAGACATTAATACAAGTCAACAAGAAACATGAAAAACCAAAAAGAAAAAAAAAAGGTAGCACCAAAAGTACATAATAATTTTCCAGTAACCAATGCCAAAAAAAATGGAGATCTATGAATTTCCCAACAAAGAATTCAAAATAGTTGTGTTAAGGAGGCTCAGAAAGCTACAAGAGAATACAGATAGACAACTTAACAAAACTCAGGAAAACAATACATGAATAAAATGAGAAGTTCAACAGAAATAATAAAAAAGAAACAAAAAAATCTGGAGCAGAAAAATACAGTGAATGAAATAAAAAATGCAAGGAGAAAAAAGAATGGAAAGAAATGGAGAAAGCCTATGAGATCTATGGGACACCAACAAGAAAGGTTACTTTTGCATTACAGTATTTATAGAAGGAGAAGACAGAGAAAAAGGGACAGAAGGTTTATTTAAAGAAACAACAGCTAAAAACTTCTGAAATATGGGGAAAAATACAAGTATTCAGATACATTAAGCTCAAAGATCTCTAATCAGTTTCATCCCAAAGAAGACTTCAACAAGACACATTATAATCAAACTCTCAAAAGTCAAAGACAAAGAGAGAATCTTGAAAGAATCAAGGGTATAGAGGTTTCTCATGTACAAATAAACCTCCATAAGGCTATAAGTAGCTTTCTCAGCAAAAACTTTGTAGCTTTCTCAAAGTTTGCAGCCTAGAAAAGAGTGGGATGACATTTAACCAAACCCCTGCCAACCAAGAATACTTTACTCAGAAATCTGTCTTTTAGAAATGAAGGAGAGATAAAGGCTTTCCCAGACAAATAAAACCTGAGGGTTCATCACCCACTAGAAAAGCCTTACAAGAAATGATAAAGGGAGTTCTTCAGTTCTTCAAGCTGAAACAAAAGGATATTAGTTAGTAACATGAAAACATATGAAAGTATAAAACTCACTGGTAAAAGTAAGGACATAGTCAAATTCAGAATACTCTAATATTGTAATGATGGTGTATAAATTACTTATATCTGTAGTACAAAAAAGATAAAACTTAAAAATGACTATAGCTATAATAATTTTTTAATGGATACACACTATGAAAAGATGTAAATTGTGACATCAAATGTAAAATATGATGGAGGAGTAAAGGTATAGAGGTTTTTTTAATGTGATTTAAGAAATAAACTTAAAATAGACTGTTATAACTATAAGATATTATACATAAGCCTATTGTAAGTGGAAGCAAAAACCTATAGTAGATGCACAAAAAATAAAGAGAAAGGAATCAAAGCATACCACTATAGAAAATGATCGAATCATAAAGGAAGACATTAAGAGAGGAAGAAAGGAACAAAAGATCCATAAAACAGTATAGAAAATGGCAATAATAAGTCCACACTTATCAATAATTACCTTGAATAAAAATGGGTTAAATCTTCCAATTAATAGAAACAGAGTTTCTGAATTGACTAAAGAAAAAGAAGAAAAAAAATCATACTATATTCTGCTACAAGAGGCTGATTTCAGCTTCAAAGACACACATAGACTGAAAGTGAAGGGATGGAAAAAGAAATTCCATGCAAATAGAAACCAAAAGAGAGTAGGGATAGCTATCTTTATATAAGACAAAGTAGACTTTAAGTCAAAACTGTAAAAAAAAATACCAAAGAAGATTAATATATAATGATAAAGGGGTCAATATATCAAGAGAACATAAAAATTGTAAATATATATGTATCCAATATCAGAGTGCATATATATACATATATATATATAAAGCAAATATTAATATATCTGAAGGAAGAAATAGACAATCATACAATAATAGTAGGGGATGTCAATATCCCACTATCACCAATGAGCAGATCATGCAGACAAGAAATCAATAAGGAAACATTGAGTTTGGACTATACTTTAGGGCAAATGGACCCAACAGATACATGTAAAAATTTCTTCCAACACATTCTTCTGAAGAACACACAGAACATTTTCCAGAAGAGGTTATATGTTAGGCAAAAAATAAGTCTTTTAAAAAATTAATACATAATATTTGTACATGTTTATGAGGTACATGTGATATTTTGTTACATGTATAGAATGTGTAATGATCAAGTGAGGGTATTTGAGGTATCCATGACCTTGAGTATTTATCATTTCTATGCTGGAAATATTTCAAGTCCTCTCTACTAGCTATTTTGAAATATACAATACATTGTTGTTAGCTATCGTCACCCTACTTTGCTATTGAACATTAGAACTTATTCCTTCTATCTAACTGCATATTTGTACCCATTAGCCAACTTCTATCCATCCCTCCCTACACCTTTCCCAGCCTCTGGCATCTATCATTCTACTCTCTACCTTGATGAGATCAACTTTTTTAAGCTTCCACATGTGAGTAAGAACATGCGATATTTATCTTTCTGTGCCTGGCTTATTTCACTTAACACAATAACCTCCAATTCCATCCATGTTGCTGTAAATGATGATTTGGTTTTTTATGGCCACATTGTATTCCATTGTGTATATATACCACAAATTCATCTGCTGGTGGACATGTACTTTGATTCCACAAGTTGGCTATTGTGAATAGTGCTGTAATAAACATGATATCCCTTTAATATGTCGATTTCCTTTCCTTTGGATAAACATCCAGTAGTGGGATTGCTGGCTTATGTGGTAGTTCTATTTTTAGTTTTTGAGAAATCTCATACTGTTTTCTATAGTGGTTGTATTAATTTATATTCCCACCAATAGTGTGTAAGTGTTTCTTTTCCCAGCATCTGTATTTTGTTTTGTTTTGTTTGGTTTGGTCTTTTTGATAATGGCCGTTCTAACTGGAGTAAGATGATTGCAGCTGTGATGTGAATTTCTCTGATGATTAGTGATGCTGAGCATTTTTAAAAAACTATATTGGCCATTTGTATGTCTTCTTTTGAGAAATGTCTATTCATATCCTTTGACCAATTTTTAATGGGATTATTTGTTTTTTTTACTGTCGAGTTGTTTGAATTCTTTGTATATTATGGATATTACTCCTTTATCAGATGAATAGTTTGCAAGTATTTTCTACTATTCAACAGGCTGTTTCTTCATTCTGTTGGTTGTTTCCTTTGCTGTGTAGAAGCTTCTTAGTTTAACATAGTCCCATTTGTCTATTTTTGTTAGTGCTAAAAAACAAGTCTTAACAACTTTAAGAAGATTGAAATCATAGCAAGCATGGTTTCTGATCACCACAGTATGAAACTAGAAATTAATAATGGGAAGAAAACTGTAAAATTCACAAATATGTGGAAATTCAACAATGCGTTTGTGAACAACAAATGGGCCATAGAAAAAATCAAAAGGAAAATTTGAAAAAGTCTAGAGACAATGAAAATGAAAGCATAATATACCAAAACTCATAGGATGCACCAAAAATAGTTCTAAGAGGGAAGTTTATAGCAATAAATGCCTGCATTAAAAAAGAAGAAATATCTCAAATAAATAATATAATGTTATGCCTCAAGGAACTAGAAAAACAAAAAACCAAACTAAGCCCCAAATTAGTAGAAAGAAGGAAATAACAAAGATCAGAGATAAAATGGAGACTAGAAAAACAATAGAAAATGAAAATAACAAAGCTAAGAGTTTTTCAAAGATAAAATTGGCAAATATTTGGCTAGCTAGACTAAGGAAAAAAGATAGAAGGCTAAAATAAATAAAATCAGAAATGAAAGGGGAGACAACTGATAATACAGAAATACAAAGAATCATAAGAGATTATTATGAACAATTATACCCCAACAAACTGGATAACCTAGAAGAAATGGATAAATTCCTGGAAACATACAGCCTACCAACACAGAACCACAAAGAAATAAAATATCTGAACAGATGAAAAATCAGTAAAGAGACTCAACCAGTAATCAAAAATCCCTCATCAAAGAAAAGCCCAGGACCAGATTGCTTCACTACTGAATTATATCACACATTTAAAAAATAATTAATACCAATGCTTCTCGAACTCTTCCAAAAAATTTAAGAGGAGAGGGAATGCTTTCCAAGTCATTTTATGAGGCCAGCATTACCCTGATATCAAAGCCAAAGGCATTGCAAGAAAAGGAAATTACAGTCCATTATCTCTGATGAACATAGTTAAAAAATTTCTTAAAAACAACAACAACAACAACAAAACAACTGGCAAACTGAATTCAACAACACATTGAAAAGATCATACACAATGATCAAATGGGATTTACCATAGGAATGCAAGGATAGCTCAATGTATGCAAATCTATAAATGTGATACACCACATTAATAGAATGAAGGACAAAAACCATATGATCATCTTAAAAGATGTGGAAAAAATACTTGACAAAATTCAACATCTTTAATGATAAAAACTCTCAGAAAATTAGGCATATGAGGAATGTATCTCAACATATTAAAGGTCATATATGATAAACCCACAGCTAACATTATACTGAACAGTGAAAAGTTGAAAGCTTTTCCTGAAATATCAGGAACTAGACAAGGATGCCCATTTTCACCATTTCTATACAATATAGTACTGAAGTCCTGGGTAGAGCAACTAGGCAAAAAAAAAAAAAAAAAAAAAAAGAAGAGAAAAAAATGAAATTGCAAAGAAGTAAAATTGTCTTTGTTTGCAGATGACATAATCTTACACATCTTAAAACCCTAAGGACTCGTGATTCTACCTAAAAACTGTTAGAACTAATAACTGAATTCAGCGAAGTTGCAAGCTACAAAACTAACATACAGAAATGAGCTGCATTTCTATGCACTAAGGAGGAACTATCAGAAAAAAAATTAAGAAAACAATCTCATTTAAAATAGCATCAAAAAATACTTAGGAATAAATTTAACCCAGGAGGTGAAAGATCTATACACTGAAAACTATACAGCATTGATGAAAGAAATTGAAGAAGACACAAATAAATGAAAAGATATCCCATGTTCACGCATCTGAGGAATAGTATTATCAAAATGTCCATACTACCTGAAGCAATCCACAGATTCAATGCAATCTCTATCAAAATGTCAATGACATTTTTTCACAGAAATACAAAAAAAAATTCTAAAATTCATATGTAACCACAAAAGACTGCAAATAACTAAAGCAATCTTGAATAATAAGAACAAAGCTGTAGCCATCATACTTCTTGATTTCAAATTTTATTGCGAAGTTATTATACTCAAAACAATATGGTACTGCCATAAAAACAGACACATAAACCAATGCAACAGAATAGAAAGCCAGAAATAAATCCACAGATATATAGTCAACTATTCTTTGACACAGGTTCCTAGAATATATAATGGGGAAACGATAGTCTCTTTGACAAATGGTGTTGGGAAAACTGGATATTCACATGCAAAAAATGAAATTGAATCCTTACATCATATACTCTAAATGGATTAAAGATTTAAATATAAGACCTGACATTGTAAACCTACTAAAAGAAAACACAGGGGAAAAGTTCTATGACATTGGTTTTGGCAATAATTTTTTGTATGTGACACCAAAAGCATAGGCAAAAAAAGGAAAAATAAACAAGTGGGACTACATCGAATTGAAAAGCAAAGGAAAAAATCAACAAAATAAAAAGGCAACTGGCTGGGCATGGCTGAAGAGGTGGGATCACTTGAGCCTAGGAATTTGAGACCAGCCTGAGCAGCATAGCAAGACCCTGTCTCTACAAAAAATAAAATATAGAATTAGCCAGGCATGGTGGCATGTGCTTGTAGTCCCAGCTGCTTGGGAGGCTGAGGCAGAGGGATTGCTTAAGCCCAGAATTTTGAGGTTGCTGTGAGCTATGATAGTGCAGCCTGGGCAACAGAGCAAGACTGTCTCTGGAAAAAAAAGGCAAGAATGGGAAAAAATATTTGCAAATCATATATCTGATATGGAGTTGATGTCCAAAATATAAAAGAACTCAATTAACTCAATAGTAAAAAAAGCAAATAATCCAATTAAAAATGGGCAAAGGACCTGAATAAACATTTTTATAAGGAAGAAATACAAATGGCAAACTGGTATATGAAAAGGTGTTCAGTATCATTAATCATCAGGGAAATGCAAATCAAAAACACAATGAGATGTCACCTCACACCTGTTAGGATGGCTACTATCAAAAGTCAAAGATAACAACTGTTGGCAAGGATGTGAAGAAAAGGGAATTCTTATATATTGTTAGTGGGTATGTAAATTGGTACAGCCATTATGGAAAACAGTATGGAGTTTTCTCAAATAATTAAAAATAGAACCACCATATAATCCAGCAATCCCACTACTGGGTATATATTCAAGGGAAATAAAATCAATATCTTGAAGAGATCTCTGTCCTTCCGTGTTGATTGCAGCATTATTTACAATAGCCAAAATATGGAAACGACCTCCATGTCTGTTGTTGGATGAATAAAGAAGTTATGGTAAATATAATTATATGTGGATAATTATATACATGTAAAATGAAATATTATTCAGCCTTAAAAAGGAAGGATATCCTGCCATCTGTAACAACACAGTTGAAGCTGGAAGACATTATGCTAAGTGAAATAAGCCAGACACAAAAAGTCAAATACTATATGATCTCACTTATATGTGGAATCTAAAAAAGTGGGACTCATAGAAACAGAGGATAAGGGTTCCCAGGGGTCAGGTGGGATGGGTTGGGGAAAATGGGGAGATGTTGGTCAAAGCGTACATACTTGCAATCACGAGAGGATTAATTTCTGGAGACCTAATACATAGCACGGTGACTATAGTTGATAACAATGTATTGCATGTTCGAAATTCACTAAGAGAGTAGAACTCGAGTATTTTCACCACAAAAAATGGTACTGTGTGAGGCGATGGATAAGTTAAGTAGCTTGATTGTGGAAATCATTTCATAATGTATACATATGTCAAAACATCACATTGTACACCTTGACTGTATGCAATTTTATTTGTTAATTATACCTCAATAAATTTGGTTTAAAAAGAAGAAAAAAGAAAATTCTACAGACTTAAGAAAGTTTAATTGCTAATAAAAAGTCATGCTTATCATTTTGCAGATGAGAGAAACAAGGTTTACAATAGCAGAGACTACTAATAACCAGAAATGTTTCTTCATGTTTCTGGAACTCCCACCCTTCCTTGCAGTTAGGGATGGCTATGTGACTGACTTCTAACTAATCAGCGTGAGTCATGGCCCACCCACTGGTAACCCTCTGCGTTCTCGCCCATGTCTGGATATTGACCTCTAGGGCAACTCTGAAGCTTTTACTAGCCTGGGTCCTTAACTAACTGCGTGGATTAGACAGTCTGCCTCCTCTTTTGTCACGTGCTTGGTCTACATAAGCAAGACATTTCCAGTATTTGAAGCCTCTGAGATTCTGGAATTTTCCTTTTATATTAGCTAGGATTGTTTAACCAATACACTTGGTAAGAATATGAAATTGACCATATATATTAAATAGAACCATTCACAGAGCCAAGTTTATAACCTCAAAGCATCAAGGAATCAGACTATAAACATACTTTTTCTTTTCTACACATGCTATGTCTCTGGAGCTGAAAAATTCCTATTGCCTAGTGACATTGTGGCCGCCATAGCGTTGTAGTGCAAGGCATTACTCGTGCATTTGTGGTGATGCACTGCCGATCATATAAAAGTATAGCCCATACAATTATATACAGTACAGAATACTTAATAATAATAAACAACTGTGTTAGTGGCTTATACATTTACTATGCTATGCTTTTCATCAGTATTTTAGAGTGTACTCCTTCTTCTTATATATCAAAAAAGTTAACTGTAAAACAGCCTCAGGCAGGTCTTCCAGGACGTATTCCAGAAGAAGACATTTTTGTCATAGGAGATGACAGCTATGTGTGTCACTCTCCCTGGAGACCTTCTAGTGGGACGGGATGTGGAGGAGGAAGAGTGTGATATGGATGATCCTGACCCTGTGTAGGCTAATGCGTGTGTTTGTGTCTAGTATTTAAAAAAAACTTTTAAAAATAAAAAAGAATTTTAAAAATAGAAAAAAGCTTACAGACTAAGGCTATAAAGAAAGAAAATATTTTTGTATAGCTGCGCAATGTATTTTTGTTTTAAGCTAAGTGTTATTACAAAAGTGCCAAAAAAATTAAAATGCTTATCAAGTTAAAAAGTTATAGCAAATTAAGGTTTATTATTAAAGAAAGAAAAACATTTTAAACTGAATTTAGCATAGCCTGATTGTACAGTGTCTAAAGTTTACAGTAGTGTACAGTAATGTCCTTGGCCTTCACATTTGTTCACTTGCTTGCTGACTCACACAGATCAATGTCTGGTCCTGCAAGCTCCATTCATGGTAAGTGCCCTGTACAGGGGTACCGTGTTTTTTCATTTATACCACGTTTTTACTGTGCCTTTTTATGTTAAATATGTTTAGGTACACAAATACTTACCATTATGTTACCACTGCCTTCAGTGTTCAGGACAGTAACATGCTGTACAGGTTTGTAGCGTAAGAGCAATAGGCTGTACCATACAGCCTGGGTGTGTAGTAGGCTATTCCAAGTAGATTTGCGTAAGTACGCTTTATGGTGTTCATACAAGGATGAAATTACTTAACAACGCATTTCTCAGATTGTATCTCTGCCGTTAAGCGATACATGATGGTACATAAAGCATTTAGGAGGTGCCTGGCATCTAGAAAGCGCTAATTATGTATTAATATTAGTTATTATTGTTATGGTTTTGGGGTAAGTCATGGCACTGAGGAAAATATGGGGCCATTAAGATCTCACATTCCTGTCAGTTTTCTTTATCTGTGTGTATATAAAGAGCATGGTGATGGGTAACTGAAAAATGTGAGTATTTTGACTCTCTGGGGGTGATAGCTTTTAAACATAATGAAATATTGCTAATGCTTTGGTTTTTAGGTTGGGTAGTAGTTAAGGAGCATTAGTTTTATTATTATGCTCCATAACGTACATAGTTAAATGTTAATATTATTTTGCATGCATCAAATATTTCATTAAAAGCAATAGAATTTGTGATATTCTACTAATAAATTTATATATTATTATATAAATATATGTGTGTGCATAGTAAGAATGAATTTTTAACATTACAAAAAATCCTAGGACAAGTACCCTAATAGACCCAATTGCAGAGTGACATCCAAAGAGCTGAGTTCAATCTAATGGTGCTTTGCTTTGCCTAGAAGGATGGGGCTGAGGTAGGGATGAGCCAGATCAGATACAATGGGAAGGTGGGTGATGTTTGTCTTTGGTGCCAGAAGGATCCTATTCTTTATTCCTTCACACTCCTCCCGGTCTTCCTCCCGGTCTCACCTTCTGTTTTTACCAAATCATACTTTTTGGCCATCACCACCTATTGCTTGGATTTATTTAACTTTCTCCTAAAAGGTCTCCTTGCCACCAATCATGTCCCTTCCAATCCTATCTCTACCCCATATCCATCAGGTGATTTTGAAAACACCAATTTGACCACATTACTTCTTAGCTTGAAACATTCGGATGACTCTCCATTCATCCGTGGACAGAGTTAACATGGTGTGGCATAGCAAAGACTACTAGTTGCCCTTAATATTTTTTTCTCCTTCTTCCTTACTAACAGAACCCTGATTTTGTTGGAGAGAGAAATTGTGCTCATCTAAGAAGCTATATTTCCCAGCACCCCTTGCAGTAGGAATGGTTGTATGGTTATGTCTGGCCACAGAGGTATAGGCCAAAGTTTAGAGTGCAGCACCTAGAAAAGCTCTTTAAAAAAGGAACTAACTGAGGGGGCCTGTAATCTGCTGCTCTTTCTCTCCTTTTCCATCTCTGCTGCAG
Organism: Propithecus coquereli; assembly: GCF_000956105.1. NCBI lineage: Eukaryota > Metazoa > Chordata > Mammalia > Primates > Indriidae > Propithecus > Propithecus coquereli. The sequence continues at coordinate 6,289,816 of NW_012151507.1, read as the reverse complement.
TAATAGTGGCTAAAGCTGAAGGGGCCATCTTGAAACCTTGAAATGGTCTTAGGAAGAAATGTCCTGCACTAAAGATGGAATAATCCAAAGGTAGAAAGAGCTGGGATCTTTGATGGTTCCTCCATCATGGAGCTAGTTTGGACTGGCTACTCCTGGACTTGTTTTACATGAGGAAAAATAACCCTTTGTCTTATTTAAATAATTGTTTTGGCAATTCCCATATATCACAGTCATACATGATTTCTAAATTATGCTCATGGCTTTACAGCCTGGGTTCTGCCTGTCTCTTCAATCTACCTCATCTGTTACCAACCCTACCCACTTCTGCCCTCACACTTGAAAACCTACATCTCAAGTGGAAGAAATGACTTCCAGCTTCTCAGACTTCTTGTATTGTTTACTCTGCCTACTCTTCTTTCTAGTTTTAATTATCACTTACTCTGGGAAGGCTTTCTTTTTACTCCCAGTCTGGATGGTTAATCTTCTTATGTACTCCCATAAAACATCCTGTACTTTGTATCTTGTCTGGTATCAGTTGTCATTGCCAAAGCACTTGTCTTTTTCCTTCACTGGGTCTTAGGTGCAGTGAGGGCAAGAGCTGTGTTATGTCTACAGTTTTCTATCTAACATTTAGCAGGACACCTGGCACCTTAGAGGTTTCTAATCCATGGCTTCTCACTGGGCTATTTTACCTGTAAAATAAGGCAGAGCATAGCCTCTGTGAAAGAAAAAGGTGTCTTTCCTATTCTACTCCTAATGCATGACACAGCCTCTGGTTCCACAGAAACCGGTGAAGATGGCAGGTTTCCACTTTCATGTAGGAAAGCCTTTGTCAGTATGCATGCCTCCCTCTTTCTTCTCCTCCTCACCCCCTCCCACACGCCATGGCTTAGAGGAAAATTCAATTAAGCATGTGTGTTTCTTCAGAGAAAACATCATCTCTAATGTAAACTAAACAAATCTCAAGGAGCCAGTCTGGCTCTTTTGAGGTTGAGTAATGAGTTTGGAGGAGTGTGTTGCCATGTGTCAGATGCTGCACTGATACCACCAACTCTGGCAAGTTTGACATTTTCCTCCCAGTTTAATTGTTATTCACACTTTCGTGCTCTTTGTTCCCTTTCAGAAGAAATAATTTGCCAAAAGTTAGCTTGTCTTAGGGTCTGTGTCTAAGGAGAGGCTGAAACTTGGCTGGAAATGTCTGTTGGCCAAGAGTGAATTATACTGCTTACGATTTATTTGGATGATTTTGTGAGTCTAAGACAAATAACATAAAAAAAAGGTTACTTAAAGTTGAGAACTTACCTGATGTTTCCATTGTTTCTTTTTTTTTTTTTAAAGAAAATTGGCAATATTTTTTCTTTATTAGTGGTATAAGAAAAAGCGGTGCAACTGACAAGGATGCTATCTTATATTTTTTAAAATACAACATTCAAACTACAAAACATAAAAATGAAGAATATGAACAAAAATTTAAAATAGCTTTAGTATTCTCCCTAATGTCTCTCCAGTTTCAAGTCTATCTTTCTAGGAGCTCAGTTATCACCTAGAAAACGTTTTTGGTTTTTTTTTTTTTTTTTTACGTAATACAAACACATGTACACATACACATACATATGCTCTCTATAGACACACAAATAATATTCAATTTTATTTTCCCAGATTACCATTGCTTGGTTTATTTAAGAATAAATTTTCTATCACTCTTTTAACTAGAATTTTCCCCCAGCTTTATTGAGGTATGAATGACAAATAAAAATGTATACATTAAGGTATACAATACGATATTTTGATTTGGGTATACATTGTTAAATCATTACCACAATCAAGCTAATAAACATATTCATCACCTCCCCTAGTTATCATCCATTAATTCTTGTGATTTGGCCCATGATTTAAATGCCCATCTTCAAAGACTGCCCAAATAAAGTAGCTAAGTTTTAAGAGTTTGAAAATCAGTTCTTTATTTTTCTAAGATGATATTCTGTCCCTGAATACAGGAGTACTTCTTAAACTTCCTTCTTTTAAGGTACTCAGATGGAATTCTGAAATTCTACAAAGGAGGATTGGGATTGAGGACCAGAGGAGCTGTATTTCTGAGATGTTTGTTTAAGAAATTTAGAAATTACTGAAGATATGCATATTGAAAATTTTTATCAATGGTCACCTACTCCTACCTCCCTGACCAATGTCAGAATAGACTGAAATACAAATCAAATTCATGGTATATCTTGATTCTTTTAAGAGCTGTAGCAAATTTGGTCAAAGTCAGCTAAATCTTTTAAGAGTTGATGTGGAACCAAGTACACAGATCTCATCCCCTTCATTTATGGCTGTGTGACTTTGCAAAAGTCACTACTCTGAATTACTCTGTCCTCATTTGCAAAATTTCATGAAAAAGTTGTGAGGATTAAATGAGATAATCAAAAGAGTTTTGAAAATTTTAAAGCATTATGGAGACTTGGGATCGAGGGACTATTGGTTTGTAAAAGACACTAGCCAGAGAAACTGAGATAGTTACTACAACAGTGGATGTTTGGAAGGACAAATAGCATACTAGAGACAATCTACTGAGTAATCAATCCTCCAAAATTATAAACTAAATTACAAGCAGGAGAAAAACACCTGGATGTAGGTGTGACTGGGAGGCCTCCAAGCCTAAAGTTCACAGATACAAGAAGGGGGGGGGACCCTGGAGCCTTCATCAGGGGCTAAAGTGTTTGGAGCAACTAGGCCGCTGTGCTAAGCGGTGGGCGGCAGCGGCAGCGGGCGTGGGTGTCGGACGCAGGGAGGTGAGGCTGAGGCCCGGGCGCATGCCCTGCTCCTCGCCCACGATGACCAGAGGCAAGTGGGGGCAACCAGAACAGGCAGGCCCCGTGCCAGGTTCCCCAATAAACATATGCTGAATATTTATCATGCGGAAAACACTTATGGAAAGCCCACGCCATGAGAAAGAAGCATCAAGCCAAAAAACAGAACTACTCCCTCTGGTTAGGGAACAGTGTGTTTGAAGAAACCTACATGAGGAGGAAGGGGCTGATTTACAGAGAGGGGATCATTTGACACTAATCCAGATCCAGGTGTTTGCGAAGGTTTTCCTAAGCCCCAGGGGGTTCAAGAGCCACCGACCTACCACCCACGACCTACATCACAAGTTGCACATCTTACTTATCACATGTCCTCATTAGTCACACTTTGATGTTGCAGAATCTTTCTTCAGAGAACTGTGACAAAGAGCTTGGAAGCCAGTAGTGCTTCTGGCATTGACAGTGGAGGGGCGGAGTCGCCGCGATGGGGGCGGCAAGCACTGAGGTGGGCAAGTCCTGTGGGCAGGCTCCCGGTTAAGCACTGGGGGAGGGGTGCATGCTGAGAAAGTGGCGAAACTTTGATCGCATGACCCTGTGACTTTGGGTTGTTTTCAGAAGCTTACTACCCAGTGGTGTCCTAACTTCTAAATGTGATGATTACATTAAATATATGCTGAATATTGATCATGTAGTAAGCATGGGAGGTGTATGTATGAATGTCTGTGAGAAATAGCCCCTGTAGAGTTCTCCTCACCCTATTCCAGCTGCCTTTACAAATACTATGACAGTTAAATAACAATACAGGGAAAGATGTTACCAGTGCAGATGAATGACAGGTAGCAGACATGTGTTTGAAAAAGAGTCAAAAAGAGTCATTGTGAGTTGCAGCTCCCCGAGAAGGCTGTGGTGTGTGGTGAGCCCTAGTTGACCTTTAAGATTTCTGACTGAGTAGAAGAAAACGTGTAAATGTTAGGCAGTCAGACTTGCAACTTTCAGGCTTTGTGAATTCTGTTAACAGGCACGCAGCTGAGAAGAGGTACAAAACCCAGACTTCCCTCATTAAGCTTTGGAAAAAAAGCAAGAAACACCCCATAGTGCCACGAACAGGAAAAGAAACCAGCGTGAAGGGCACACTAAGTACTTCCACATCTTGAGTCGAGGACATCTGTCATTTGTGACTGTCCAATATCTTTTGAATAGACTCTCTATTTTAATTGTTCCCCTGTTATGATTGCTGTGTTCTTTTTGGCAGAATGGTGCTGATATGTCATCTAGATTCCACCAACTGGACATACAACCTGGGAGAGAGTCAAGTGAGGAAACAGGCTGGGTGGAGGTGGCAGTGGCTTGGTTCTAGGTCAGTGGTGGAAGCACTGCTGTGTGGTGAGTTTCTGGGAGTGGTTTCTGGAAACTCAGCCATAAGCTTATTTCTCCAGCCTCCTGAGCTACCTAATATCCCATAATCAATGGCTTTTCTGCTTAAACTAGCCAGAGTAGCTTCTCTTTTTGCAACAAAGAGACCTAGCTGACACAGTATGGGCTCTAGATAACCTTCGTGTGTCTTGGCTTTATACCTGCCCTTCATCCCTCACCAGTTACTGAGTGGATCATGTGAAGTCTAAGCAGTAGAGTGGTCAGATATAACTCATGGTATAAGCAGAGCGCAAGTTCATTGTTTCTCTCCATCCCTTTAGTGTTTATTCAGTGGCGATAATCTTTCCCTATTCCCAGATGAAAACTCCGGTGGATCACAAGGCTTTCCTATTCAGGAAATATGGCCATTTTAAGTAATGAGCACAGTCCGAAGTTAGTAATGAGAATTATTATTAAACAGATCTCAAAATGTGACTTAATGACATATCTTCTTCCACCCTGGATCAGCCTCTTTCAGCCTAGAAGCCTCTGGGACATGACTGGCTGCTGCTCTATCTCCTGATCTTCTCTTCCTTACCCCAGAACTTCCTGGCCAGGAGTACAAGAGATAGAAAAAGCAGTAATTGGAGGACTAAGCAAAGTCAGTGTAAACGTGACAGGTGTTTCAAGCAGAATCTTTCATGAAGCACTTTTCTGGCTTTTTGGGAGCTTAAGCCCTCTCAGACTTCAGTTTCCTTGTCCTCTGCAGCTATTTCTCTAATCCAGATGGTCACTTGTGCTGCCTGTAGTTCCTGATAATCCAGCATTCATCTCTATGTGTTTGCTGCTCAGGTTCTGCTACCTCTTTAGGTGGCCTATATGAATAAGCACCCAAGGTGACGCCACTCTGACTCTTTCCCACACGTGGTTCCCATCACCATCCCTTGCCCTGCCAAACTCTAGTAGTGCTGTCCCATCTCAGTATAGTAGCACTTGCCCTGTTCCTGCCACCAGAGCAGTTAGCCCATATATATTTTTTTTGAGACAGAGTCTCACTGTGTTGCCCGGGCTAGAGTGCCGTGGCGTCATCCTAGCTCACAGCAACCTCAGACTCCTGGGCTCAAGCGATCCTTCTGCCTCAGCCTCCAGAGTAGCTGGGACTACAGGCATGCGCCACCATGCCCGGCTAATTTTTTCTATATATTTTTAGTTGTCCGATTAATTTCTTTCTATTTTTGGTAGAGACGGGGTCTCGCTCTTACTCAGGCTGGTCTCGAACTCCTGAGTTCAAACAATCCGCCCGCCTCGGCCTCCCAGAGAGCTAGGATTACAGGCGTGAGCCACCGCACCCAGCCTAGCCCATATTTTGAATCAAGATTCTCACTGGACCTCAAACCCCTATGTCTTTCAACTATAGTAGTTTTATATTAAACTCTCTCAGTAGCCCGTGAGAGCCAACAGCCCTCCTATGTGTGAGATGAGGAGGCAGGCATCCCTTTCTAACATCTTGATATAGAAATAAAGGACAGGAGTATGTTTTGTTAAAAATAAATAGCTCCGAAAATTCAATAACCTGAATTCAGCAAATCCATATGCAGCGGGTAGTGGGTTAGTCACTGGGGACGCGGAAACAGTCAAACATGATGCTTGCTCCTTGCGCAGCAGATCTGCAATTGCAAACAAGGAATTGTAGAATCGTCTGTATCAGGGAGAGACGGTGACGTAAATCCCTCTGACGGAATGATTTGGTCAGAGAAGTAGATTCTTAGAGAATGAGTAATGACATTTTTAAAAGAAAGTAAACTACATTAACTCATGGAAAATGCTTGAATGTATGAGATTGACAGGAAAATATGGGAAATTTTAAAATTGAAAGAGATTATGCTAGGAATTTGGCTCATTGAGGAGGGAGCTTCCCTTCCATCTGCTGCGTAGCAGTTTTAGACTGTGAAGTCTTGTCTTGAGGATATGCCACAAGTGACATCTGGGAGGCTCATGGCTTCAGATAGCTGCATACCCTGGCTTCTGGTAAGTACATAAGCTGTTCAGCTGTGAACATCAGTGAATGTTGACAAGACTTTTGCTTCTTTAAGATTCTTTTGGGGAAAACAAAAGCCAAGCACCAGGAGTTCCTTAATGAATACCATTATTTTCCTTGGATTAGAGTCTCATGATTCTGGGGTCAGGAAGCAAGAAACTTAACAGTCACATCAATCTTAGTGAGCCTGGAGGCTTCACCATAAACTGCTGTGGGAGAGCAAGTGTGGAGGGAGAGGCCAGCGGTGAGGATAGTGGGAAAGTCTTTGAAGAAATAATGTTGTGTTCGATTCACACAGGTCTTTAACATAATCAAAAGGCATACTTTTCATTTCATTTTCCCCATACAACATACCTACGAGATAGGTGGAGACCAGGATTAGTAATTTAAAAAATAATATTACTGAGTGAGTCAATAATACAGCTCATAACCTACTGGCTCCAAGCCCAGAGCATCTATAAGGGACCTTAAAATAGGTGGTACCACCTGTATGAATTACCAAGGATTACACATGCAAATTCCCTTCTCTCCCTTTCATTCCCTCCACCTAGAGTTGTCATTTCAATGTCAGATTTTTAAAGCAAAGCTCAACAAATAAAGACAGTGATTTTATATTGGTAAAAAGCATAATTAGCATTGAAGACAAATATACAGAACTTTTAGACACAGATTAACATATAAACAAAATGTGTAAGAGGAAAATGATCAGAAATTAAGAATAAACAAAGATATAGTCAAAGTGAGAGACTTTAGACTTCACAGGCAGTCTACAACATATAAAGCATTAGAGAAACTAAGCCTTCATTTCCTCATCTGTAAAATAGGGATGATACTTGCTATCAAATGTATTAGTATTTTAAAGAAAAAAATTAAAATGAAAAGGAGAAAAAACAACATAGAGAAGACTGATTGTTAACAAGGGTTTCCAGAACAAAGATAGAGGAGATTTATCAGAGAACACGGTGGCAGAAGTCTCATTATCCTGGGCTCAGCATTGTAGAGCTCCAGGACTTTTTGCTGAGCATGAACCCTTCTCAGCCAGGCACCCACAATAAGGAGGTCCGCCTGAGACAGAGACAGAGCAGGAGCGAGCAGCTGCCTCTCAGAGTGAATCCAGTGTATCTGGGAGTGATGATTTTCTCTATGTATCTTCCCTGCTCCTTTTTGGTAGCTTTGATGCTCTGGATCATGGGAGGCCCACATTATCCTCACGGCTATGGTTATGAGTGAGAAGAATGAGACAACACAGGGAACAGGTGAGATTTAATGAAGGATGGGTATCAGAGGCTGTCATTACTACTAGGCGCAGAACTGACCATTGTTGTTGTGGTTTAAAATCCAGGAAGCTCTGCAAGGCGGTTGACTAAACAGAAGAATGCTGAATCCAGTCGCCAAAACCTGCCTCGCATGCCTGTAGTCCAACAGCGCCAGTGCCTGTCAGGCGCCGGGTCATGGAGTTTAGTGGCCGCCATTGTTTGAAACATTCATGTCTCAGGACCTTACTGGCCAGACACAACTGCAGTGGGAAGATGGTCTCGCCCCACTTCTGCCCTCCAGGTCCTGTAAGAGAGCATGGGCAGAGCCTAAGTCGCGACCAGGATCTGGACTGAGAAAGATCTGGGAAATGGAGTCTGTAGCATTCGAGATTAACAACAAAACAAAGAACAAAACCTAGAAGGGGGTTGGAAATAGATGCCAAGTACTTATGACCATATTCAGCACAATATGTCTAGATGTAGCTTTTCTTTTATTTACCTTGTTTGGGGCTTCCTGAATCTCAGAGTTGATGTCTCTTACCAATTCTGTAAAATCTCAGCCATTAGCCATTCGAATGTTGCTTGTCCTCTCTGAGTGCCCACTTTCTCTTCTTTATTAGCCTCTGAAGATTCATCCTTACTTTTCTTCCACTGACTCACTAGAAAAAGGGCTGCTTTTGGGGGGATAATATACCCAAAACATTAGATTACTTTCAACCTTTCAACTGGACTCCACAGAGTAAATAAGTAATAAAAATGTCCCGAGGTAAAGTTTATCATAGGTTTTACTGTGTGCTTAGTTTTTTTCCACTCTTCAGCAATGGGAGTTTACTAAAGAACAAAAGCTAGAAGCCTGGGGACCATGAAGTTTACATGCCGTCTTTATAGTTTTCATAGAGGTCTCAGGCTGATCATGCTTGCTTGCCTGTAGCTAACTAGCAGGTCCAGCAGGAACACCTTTGGACAATTCATCCACAACACATGTGAAAGCTTATTGCTCATTAAGTAGGAAAGTAGCAAGTAGATAATGGAATGCCAGTTCTCAATGACAAGGGAGAAAAGAGGGTTTATGTATCGCAGTTTCTAACCCCATCAGCAGCATAGGTGATGCAGAGGCCTCTTCCCAGGGTTGCCAGGCACGAGACATTAATCAAACATTGCAAGTGATAATATGTCGGAGAAGGAAGCAACAAGCAAACTGATCTGTAGGAATTAAACAATATCAAACAAGATTTTATTCCTCAAGAGGCCAAATTAGGAAAGAAGTACAAAACAGTTTCCAACGGAAATCGCTCACGTAGAGATACTCCTGCAGCAGTTCTCAAACATGCAATTAAAAATACATCTTTTCCATCACTCAAGGGAAAGAAATGAAGGCTAATGCCATTGCCTGAACCCTTCCACATGCGTTCTCTCACAGATAGCAAGGGGCGGAGAGAGTGTGGTAAAGAGGCCGTGGCAACAGAATCCATCAATATTCTCTCGTTTTATCCTGGGTCAGGAATAAGTGTGTTTCACTAGATTCTGCCCATTCAGTTAAAAGGGCAAGGCATCCTGGCTGTTGATCTGGCTAAAGATTAAAGCTGGGGCCCAAGTCATCGCTGCTCTGTGCTTGAATCTGCTGTAGGCACAGACGTGCTGAAGGGAAACCCTGTAGTTGGCAGGCACTGAACATGGCGGTACTGACTCATCCCTCCCAGTGTTCTCTCTGACATTACAGAGCTTGTATTAAAATGCATTTGCATCCTGCCACTGCCTGTGGAGGGTCCCCTTCACCCTCAGAAGGGTCATTGAAAAGTCAACTCACAGAAGGTAGATTAATAGGAGACAATGCATACAAATTTGTTTGAACATAGTATTGTGTGGCATGGGAGCCTTCCAAATGAAGACCCAACCCCCAAGTGGGGTTCAGAAGCTTAAATGCCATCTTGAGGTTACAGAAAGAATGGGGACTTGGATCCTGGGAAAGCAAGTTATAGGAGGGAGGAGAAGAGGAATTCTGTGGGGGGGACAATAAATGATTCCCAAGGAGAACTCAATGAAGAACATACAATGGTCTGGGACAAAGTCTGTTGAGCTCACAGAGCAGACAATGGTTTGTGACAAAAGTCTGTCCAGGTTTGTTGACAGAGGTTAGTGTTTCTTCTTATAATATGGGTTCAGTAAATGAAAACTTAAGGAAAGGACCAGATGTAATTGTTTTCTCTTTTTGTAGGTCCAGACTTTAGGTAGATAAGGAACTTCAGAGAACAACTTCATCCTGTGCTTTGGGAGAGACGGTGGGTGGGAGAGGGAGGAGGTCAGAGAGACCTGGAGGCTTCTTTTTCAGTTTAGCATGTACAAAGCACCATATTTTAGGGTATCAGTTTCTGGTCCCCAACATCCACTTAAAATCCTTCCCTGACTCCTTCGTTGCCTTCAAAGTAACCCAAATATGTTATATAAGACCACTGATGGTCTTAACCACTGGCTACTGCCCCCTCCATCATTCAAAATATTTTGATTTTCCATGAACATATTGCATTGTTCCAAATCTCCGGTCATAGCCTGGGCCTCCCACACTGAATTAATGAATTCTCTGTCCAAGGATTTTTGCCCTTGAGGAGAGAGAGAGAGGGAGAGAGAGAGAGAGAGAGATCGGTCAGTCTTTCTCTGTGGTAGAGGTTGTAAGAGGTCAAATTCAAGAGTTATTGGGAACCACGGTTTACCCAAATATGTAGAAAACCACTCAGCAATGAGAAAAGGTGAGGCCCACACACAGAGAAATGAAAAAGAGGCTGAAAAAGAGTCCTGGCAGCATCGAGTCCAGCATTGAGTTCCAACTGGGTTCCATTACCTCGTTGATCCGGCCAACTCCTTATTCTTAAGGGATGTGTGCGAGACATTATGCAGAAATAAGGAAATGAGTTTCTGGCCTCTGGCGAGAGTGCTGTGCAGAGCACTCCCTGTGGGGTGGACTGCTGGGACTAGCATGGGACTGTGAGGGATTCAGTATGTTCATTTATCTCCAGCCTTTAAGAGCCTGAAGAAAGTCTTTTTAAACATTTTTAAATTTTTTTTTCTTTTTTTTGAGGCTAATTATTTTCAGCAATAAGACAGAATCCTGAGTTTTATGAAAATATCTGATAATTTGAATTTGAAAAGGTAATATGTTTGGAGCACTCAATGGAAAAAAATATAGGTTGTTAAATATTTATTTTTCCTTCTGCAAACTGCTCTTTATATGCAAATCCAAATCCAGGTTAGCAATGTTTGGAATGCAAGAAAGAATCTAAGGAATTTAAGTTAGAATACACTTATTATCAGGGTTCAAGATTGAGCAAGCTTGTGCTGTTTGAAGTGTGGAAAATTACACCTAAGAAATTTCCCTTCCATTGTTAGCACAAGTCAATACTTGGGAAGCTGCTTGGGAAAAGATGCAACGGGGTGTGCCTTGGGATGATTCTTTCCTTTCATTCACAAGAACCTAGCTCAGCTCTTACCCCCTCCAGGCAGTGACTGAGAAGTCTGTACAAAGCCAGCAAACAGAACCAGAGAGCCCATGACAGCTCCATGAACTGCAGCTGAGCCCGGTGCCACTAGTTCAGCAAAACCAAAGCCAGAGAGAAGTGGGTAAAGGAAGAGGACAGATCTGGGGCTCTGGATCAGTGTCTTAGAAGGTTAATGGCCGGGGTCTTCAAACTGGGGTGCCCTTACCCTGCAGGTACACCAAAATTAAGGAGTATGTGGCCACGGGTAGTTTTAGGAAAATCAAGTTCCAGATCCTCAATTTCCATAAAACCTTCCCTGAGAACATGCTGCACTGGCCTTTCCAACCTTTGGTTAGAGGGAAAAAATCGTTTTTCCACTTTACAAAAGAAGAAACTCCAAAAAGAGAGGGGTGGGGTGGTTATAGTGAGTTGTGTTTGTGTGAGGGGGGACAGATTTCAAATACTAGTACCTATCTACAAAGCCTCCTTTATTTAGGAACCCATGTTTCATTCACATCAACTTCAAGGAGAACTATGCTGGAAATTACATACTTAGCAACTTTTTAAATTCGTGATGAAAATTTTAAATGTCAACCTATAAATATGCGAAGCAATACAGGTAGCTTTCACTTCGCTCAGTTGTGTGGCATCATAAAAATGACCGTGCAAGCTGAAACCACGCGATCTTAATAATCAACGGGAACAATCACGATTGGTCCTTGATTCTTAAACATTTTTGTCAAAACATTAAAAACTCTCTATCAGTTATAAATGTATAGGGCAATAAAAACATAATAAAACTAATATTTTAAAACACTAGAAACATTGAGAATTTAAAACATTGAGAAGTAGAACACTTATCAAGTGTAGCTTGAACAGTACTTGCCCTCTCCAATTATATAACTTAGAAAACAGAGTGGATATCTTTTCTTTGTCTTGGTGAATTTTCACACTCCTCTTTGAGTTTGGATCTGTTTCCAACATCTTATCCTTTGTGATTTCAATGTTGTGAAATACCTCGGACTGTTCTTTTCATGTGAGGTTTTTTGCCAGCATCACTTCCTCTGGGACACCATCCTCTTTGTCATGACCTCTTTCTCGTTGCTGTCGGTAAATTGGCCTTCACTAAGTTCCTCTGGCTGCGTATCTAATCTAGAGGCTCTCAGCAGGTGGTGGTGCCAACATTGCCACGGTCAGCAGCGATTTCTTTTACAAGTTTTCTCCAGTTCTTTTAAAGGGCATTGAAGTAAAATGTTTGAAGACCACGGTCTACAGGAAAACCAACCTAGACAAGCTCGATGGATATTTCTTGAAGGCATTTATTAAGTGCTCTGATCTGTGCTATGCCTTATGGTAGAAATTAAGGTAAAAATCAGGAACCTCTTTCAAAAGTATAAATCTCATTGGAGAGGCAAGGCATGCAAAACAGTGCGATAAAAGCTCTGGAGAATTTCAGAGCAGGAGGGCAGGAGGGACTGAAGATTTAGTTTAGGTGGTCCATAGGGATGCCTGATTTATCAAGTTGTTTCATTTAAACTCTCTCGTTGTATAAGTCAGAAAGCAAGACTGGCTCTGTCTCATGCAGCTCGTCATCTGCAGGTGGTTTGGTATATGATTTTGTTTTACGGTGAATCTTCTGGTATAGGCTTTTCATCAGCAGGAAGAAAAACATTATTGGCTCTCGGAAGTCGACAGGGACAATGTCATTTGCTATAGGATATGTGCGGTAATATGGGCCTGGAAGGATAAGCTGAATCTGAGCTAACTGAGATGGAGAAAACTGGGGAGGGGCTGAGGTCCCACAGAGTGAGAATGACATGCTCTACGTTGCGGGGACAGAGTGAGATGAGCCTGGCTGTCATGGGGGGCGGGACTGGCAGTGCGGCACGGAGCCAAACATGTTTGTGTTCTTCCCGAGCAGGGGCGTCCAGGTTGAGACCTCATTTCGTAGAAGAAAGGGGGGGAATTAGGGGAGCCCAGGAAAATGAGATAATAGCACTGTGGAGGAATTTCAATTCTATTGAATTCACAATATGTAAAGCACCAATCCTTCCTCCAAGAAGCAGGGCAGGGGGTGCAGCATTAGCAGAATAAGAGAAATAAGACTCGCTTCAAGGATGGATGCCTGGGGAGGCTGAAAAGGACTCAGGGAGTGGGGGGTCCTGGGCACCCAGCAGCAGCAGCAATTTTTAGAGTGCTCTTGAGTTTCTGGGAAAGGGGAGGTAGCGAGAGAGGCCACGAGCCCGGCCAGTCTTTAAACATTGCTCATAGTCTCAGACGCTCAGTTTATAGACTTAGAATGACTGTGTTCTCTCGGTGTCGTGGCCATGTTTTCCCGGCTGAGATATGCCAGGACACGTCAGGCTCCATGTCTGAAGGTGCCAGGGTCACCTGCGCACTAGAGCCCAGTCTACCCCAGGCGCCTCGGTCTCTCTAGAAGCAGGAACCAGCGCTGATCTTTTTATTTGGGTATCAGGGAGATGAGACCTCATGAAGAACCAGGCGGGTGGGGAAGTTTAAGGGTAGGTTAAAAAAGGTCTGAGGGTGGAACTGGACTCCGAATTCCCAAGGGGGAAGCTATGTTCTGAGCCCAAGGCTACCTCCGCTTGGCCAATCCAGCAAGTAGCTGCAGCTCCTCTGGAATGTGCTCAGTCAAGGAAGCAGATGGTTGGTTTCACTTTTAAAAGTAGTAACAACCCAGAGAAACTGGCAGAGGTAAGATCCCCCAGGGCTTCCGCTCTGCCGTGACGCAACCGGGGCTGGGATGGGGCAGCTGTGATGCAAGTAGCTCGGGCCAGCCCGGGAGGAATCTCTGGTGGGCGGAACAGGCAGAGGGGATTTTCTTTCGGGCAGGACAAAAACTGGCAGCCGTGCCCAGTGGGAGGAGCAAGCAGCTCAGACTTTGCTTTCTCCAGTCTGCCCAGTGAATGGAGACACAGCTGCAGGGGGTGAAATCTGGGTTCCTGTTCACGCTGCTTGTCTGATTTTAAGGATTAGAGTGTTTTCTCTCTCTGCAGAAGAGCAAAGAATAAAATGGCTTGTTCTTCTCGAGAAAGGAAATTGATCCTCTAGGTCTACGCCGGAGGGGCGGGGGTCTTTCCTTCACAGAGTGTATTTCCGACCCACCTGTAAAATCCAGAGGCTCATTCGTAGTTACAGAAAGTAAAAGGCGGCCCAGAGGAAATAAAGGCCAGCCCTTAAACTGCGTGTGCAGGAACTGAAGAACAGACGTCCTCAGGAGGATACTCCGTCCCTCCGCGTCAAAACACAACCGCTGACTTTGGTGAAAAGATAAGTGCTTTGCCAAGACCGTTTCCAGTGGTGGTTACAGAGTTATGGTGGCCCGCGAAGGCTTGTACTTTCATTTACATAATTTGTAAGTCACACCCTGCCTTCTCCTCAGAGGAAAGATTTGTGGCGCTTTACAAAAACAAACAAAATGAGCAACCTGGTGATCGCAGTAGAAATGGAAGACTTAAGACAGGTAGATGGAAGCATTCGGTTAATAAATGTGCCAGAAGGAAAACCGATATTATTACTGTGAATTGCATGTTCAAGCATCCAAAAGAAAGTAGCCCACGTAGCCAAAGAAAGAAGGAGAAAGGGAAGGAGAAAGGAAGTGTTTGATACGCTTATTTAATACTTGGCATTATGCTACCATTGTGCCAATAAGCCATTTCCTGGATTATTTCCTCTAGTCCCTGCTGCAGTCCTGCGAGGGAGGCATTATTATTGTTCCTATTTTACATATGAGGACCAGAGAGATTAAGTACATCAGCCACAGCAGTGGTCCCCAACCCTTTTGGCACCAGGGACTGGTTTCATGTAAGACAATTTTTCCATGGACACGGGGGCGGAGCTCAGGCAGTGATGGGGAAGGATGGGGAGCAGCTGTAAATACAGACGAAGCCTCACTCACTGGCCAGCCACTCCCCTCCTGCTGTGTGGCCCGCTTCCTAACAGGCCATGGACCGGTATCTGGCTGTGGCCTGGGAGTCGGGGACCCCAGAGTTAGAGGACTAGTAGCTGACACTAGGGTGCAGCTTTCTCCTTCTGCGCCCAGTGAGGATACAAGAAGATAGAGAGGCCCAGTGGTTAAGAGCGTGCATTCTGGAGAACCAGACACCTGGGTTCCAGTCCTGGCTCCACCAAGTACTAGCTATGTGCCTTCTGGAACATTCTTTAACCTCTTCATGCCCTATCTCTGAAATGGGGTTAAAGAGGATTACATGAGATAATCTATATAAAGCAAATAGAATGGTATCTGGAGCATAGTAAATGCTCAAAAACCATTAAGAATTATACGGAAACTAGTGAGAGTGGGTTGCCACCAAAGTGTTCATATTGTTTGTATTTTTTTCTTCCTGGATATCTTTTAAAAGTACGATTGAAACAGTGTCTATCTGACCGTCTTCTACTGTAATTATCCGCACGTTTATGGCTGCATTCTCTTTGGTTGGCTCTTGCTATGGCAATGCATTGTCATACTCTCTATAGAGAAAATGCAAAGATAGCATATAATTCAATCTTTTATCTAGCATGGCGGATCAAAGTTTGTTTTTCTGTGAATGGCAACTGGAAAAATGTACTTTTATCTTCAGCACTCATTATTAAATGCCACAGCTGTAACTTCTTGCTAGAGCATAAACCCTCAGAAAATTCTAATCCTGTGATCTAGGACATGGCTCGCCAGGGGCTGATAGCTGCTGCCTGAGCAGCTGGTCCAAATTGGCCACACATTTCAGCTGCCAGTTTCCTGTCCCCACTGGGCTTATTCTTCAAGAGTGAGGAGGCCATGAAGACTGAGTCACAGTGGCCCTCGAAGCAACAGCTCATTAGATTCTTCTCCTTGAGGTAAACAATAGGTTCCAGAAGCCTGATGAAGTTTGCCAAGAGCAGGTTGTTCTAGGGACAAGGTGCATGTGTAGGTAATGCTGGCAGTCCCACCCATGGCCCCAGGACCAGTGCGGCCATCCCTAGGCCCCGTGCCACCCTTTCCGTGGTTACGTCCTTCCTTGGTAAGAAGTCAGGAGGGCTGGGTGGATTTGCCTATCTGGAGCCTGTGGACTCCCAGACTCACCTGCTTCCAGGGCCTGCTTGGACCTCTTCCCTGGGTTCACCCTCCAGAGGACAGACAGGATAGACTACCTCACTGGTGTACATGTCCCTACACATCAGAGGGGCCAAGGAGCAGTGGTTTGCACGAGAGATGAGATGGGGGGTGGGGAGGAAGGGCTGTGGACAGAGCTCGGATGTGTAGGTTAAGGTGTCTGCACGCGTGCATGTGACAGTCCTCAGTGTGTAGGAAGGAGCTAAAGATTGGAAGAGAACAGCTGGAGGAGGGGGACAGAGGCAGGCTCTTAGCACTATCATTTTCCAGATCAACCCTGAGTAGGCCAAGAATTCTAAATTTGTACCTGGCCTTCTAGATTATTATAAAGGCATATTTGTCAAAGTAAGAGGGGAAGATATTTTTATTCAACAGCTTGATACCTGACTTTAACATTTACATACCTAGATATATGGTATGAGGGCCTTTCTTTGTACTCTTACCCGAACTCCACAATTTTGGGGGTGGCCCTGTTGCTGAGTGACAGGTCTGGGTGCACAATTCAGTATATATTCTGGGTTCCTGTACCCAGTTCTTTCAATTTTTTTTTGTTTTGTTTTGTTTTTCATGAGCCTGGCTCACTCTACATGAAAACAACTGCTTTTACATTTCTTCTGGTTTTACTCTGCTGGTCAGGTATGAAATCTGAGGCTGAATTGGAGAGAGTCTGCTCATTCTAGTTTAAGTTATAAAGTACAGTTTTGGGCACTCGGGTTCCTCTGATCCTTCTCTTTCTAGGAGTGGCCCAGGCAAATATCACTCTCAGTGATAATTTGCATTTTATGTCTTTATATAGGACATTGGCCTGAGGGGGTGTTGGGTGCAGCCTCTACAAGGGCCCTGTTTGCCAGGTAACATTGTTGGGCAATATTAAGTAGAATTGGTGCATTTGCTAAGCAGTGTTTAGATTACTCAGTGGAAATATCTGATCTAAATGCTCCTGAAAGAAAACTTTCTGTCAGGCATGTAGCCTAAAAGGACATATATTTCATGAATATTCCTACATAATTATCTTGAGGGAAACTGCTATGCAATTTCAGGGAAAAATTGAGAAAAAAAATTGAGAAAAATTGAGAAAACATATGGGGAATCTGTTATTTGTATTGGGGGTGATTGCTTGACTAAAATTAAGTGTGTGTGTGTGTGTGTGTGTGTGTGTGTCTAGTGGGCTCTGATACATGTGTATGTTGGGTGGATGAAGAAATGTCAGCCTCTGAGGAAGAGGCTCATTGCTTATTCCCTTCTTTGTAGGAAGGCCAAAGCAGGGCTAGCAATATTAGCTCAATGTTTTTTTTGATATATCGCTACAGGGGAAGCTGCTCCACCGTTTCAACAAATTTTACCTCCTAGTTCGATTACAAAAAATATCCATTCATTCAGTTATCCAGAGTCCCTGAATTTTTTCTTAGCTAAAGGTTCATCGAGCACATCACATGGTAGAGTCTAGACTAATGTGGAGGTGTTTAGAGTAGGGGCAAACAACCCCATATATTTTAACAAGCTTCGAGAATATCATTATGAACAAAACTCTAATAAATAATAGCCAATACTCACGTAGCTCTTACTGTATGCCAGCTCTGATCTAAATATTTTACATGTATTAACTCATTTAGTTCTTTTAGCAACTCTACAAGGTTGGTACTAGTATTAGTGTCATTAAGTTGGCACTATTATTGTTCTCTGATGGGGTTCAGGACATGCTACCCGAAAATATGGCACCCTGGCATTTGAGAAAACAGCAGAAGCAAGACATTCACTCTCACCTCCACCTCATCCTTTTCCCCTGAAGCAGGTCATAAAACATTCATTGCAGAGCTTCCCTCTCTGTAGCTGGAGTAAAGGAATGAAGAAGACACAGGGACACAGAGAAGAATCTGAACAAACAGAACTTGCTAAGTTGCCCCCATCTACTACCATCATACCCTGCCCCTTTGTCCAACCATACTTCTCCACAGCTAACCACTTCTCCATCAAACTTAGCATAAAAATAATAGATTTCCTTGTTTCCTTGACTCTTCATGTCTGAAGACTCCTGTGTCACATAAAACTTATATTACATGAATTTGCGTGCTTTTCTCTTGTTCATCTGTCTTTTGTCATAGCGGCCTCAGCCATGAACCTAAGATGGGAAGAAAGGATATTTCTTCTCCCCTATGCTTCCTTTTAGGAAACAGGGGCACAGAGAAGTTATGTGGCTTGCAAAAGATTGCACAGCTTACTGGTAGTGGAGCTAGAATCCATACTTAGGTTCCAGAGGCCTTGCTCTTTACTATTATGCTAGACTGCTTCTGATAGGAGGGCCAACTACACAGTGCTCACTTCCGTAGCCTCTGCACCGAGCTTATTCACTAAATGCTTTTGTGCATCAGTCTATAGAATACCTAGCTTAATAGGAGGAAACTTTATACTGTATTCCAAAGGAGCTGTAGGGTTTCAAAGAGATGCTTTAGAAGTAGTTCTCAGAGGGATGAGGAAGCTGAGTGGGGGAACACTGGAGTCACCCACCCTAATTCCCCTTTTATCTGTTTTACATATCATGGTTTCACATATGATTTATTGGGAAAAAGTGTTCTGTTATTAAGAGTTTGAAAGAATTTATATCCCAGAAAACAAAAGTTTAATATACAAGTAGCAGAAACTTTGACTTAGGCTCCAATTGAATTACAAGCACCAAGGACTTGGAGGAGGACAGGAGTGGAAGTTGATCAAATCTGAATCTGACTCAAAATTGGGACCTATGTGGGATACATTGGATGAGAAAAACGGGATCTAAAAAGTCTCTAAATGCTAAAGTTATGGACAACAGAGCAAGCTGAATGAATAGTAATAAACTCAGATTTATAGATTTAGGACCCAAAGCAAACCAAACCAAAACAAAAGCAGATTCATTGGATGGAGACATTATGGCTTAGTCGGTACACATGTAAACAATGTTAGTAACTAAGAGTTGAAATCAACCATGGTTATGCTCAGTACGATGTCCTGATAAAGGGAGCAAAGCAGTCTGCTCAATGCCGCCCAAACTGTCTTTGGCACTGTTTTCCCTTCTGAGAAAACTCCAGAAGTGACATTGACAAGCTGGAGTCCACCCAGAAGATGATTGTAATAGCAAAGGGATATGACTCTTAATCACAAGAGACATGGTTGAGGAACTAGGAATGCTTACCCTGAGAAGAGACAACTTTTGGGAAAAGAAATGACAACTAGCTGTGAATAAGGGTATGGATGTCACAGGGCAGAGAGAGGGCCTCGTCTGACTCTAAAATGCAGAATTAATATATGGAAACCATAGGAACATAGATTTTACTTACCATTAGGAACACTTTCTAGGGCTGTTAAAACTGGAATGGATGGTGGCCTGGAGTAGGGTTGGTGGCTTCTCTGATGAGAAGACATTCATCCTGCGGCCGTATGCCTAGGGACAACAGAGAAGTCCATGCCTATTTTGAAGCCTGGGAAATCTCTAAGATTACCTCCAGCTCTGAGAGTATATGATTCTATGAAATTTCTTCACTATAAAGAAAAAAAGGTAAAGATTAAGATATTTTTTTCTCTTTCTTAGGTGAAAATTGAAATCTGTATCTGTGGCAAAAATAGTATTGCTCACTGTATTAGTCAGCTTTGGCTGCTATAAGAAAATACCATAGAGTAGGGTGGATTAAACAATAGACAATTATTTCTCACATTTCTGAAGGTTGAGAAGTCCAAGTTCAAGGTGCTGGCAGATTCAGCTCCTCGTGAGGACTCTCTTCCCGGCTTGCAGATGGCTATCTTCTCGCTGTGTCTTCACATAAGTGAAACATATTTCTCTCTCTTCTTATAAAGGTGCTAATCCCATCATGGGGACTCCACTCTCATGACCACATGTAACCCAAATCACCCCCAAAAGCCTCACCTCCAAATACCACCACATTGGGGGCTAGGGCTTCAACACATGAATTTGGGTGGGGGCATGCAAACATTCAATTTATAACAGCAAATCTTTCACGTTCTTCTTTGTATTACTCAGTCCTCTTGCATTAGGCAGGGATACATGATTAGTTGTGGCCACTGGGTGTGCATAGTGAGTTGAATGGGATCCCCCTAAAGTTCATGTTCTCCCAGAACCTCAGACTGTGATATTATGTGGCTATGGGGTCTTGTAGATGTAATTCGTTAAGATGAGATCTTAAGATTTAGGTAAACCCTAAGTGCAATGACTGGTGTCCTTATGAGAAGAGAGAAGGGCACACAGAGACACAGAGAAGAGAGTGACGTAAAGATGGAGGCAGAGATTGGAGTGATGCGTGTTTAAGCCAAGGAATGCCAAGGATTGCCAGGAGCCACCAGAAGCTAGGAAGAGGCAAAGGAAAATTCTTTCCTGCAGGCTTCAGAGGGAGTGTGACCCTGCCGACACCTTGATTTCAGATTTCTAATCTCTAGACGTGTGAGAGAATAAATTCCTGTTATTTCAAGCTACCAAACTTGTGGTAATCTGTGGCAACCATGGAAGTGACAAGAGTCACTTTCTGGGCTGCAGTATTTAATTGCCAGCGTGTATGTGACTCTTTTTCCTCCTCTTCCTTTGCCACAGCAAATACGCAGGCTTCTTACTGAGACGGCAGAGTGAGAAGAGAGCAACCCAGACTGTTGAATCCTAGAAATGGAGGACAGTGGTCCTGAAGAGTTGCCCACACTTGCAGTGGAATATGTATGAGTGACACATAAGTTTTTCTGATGTTAAGTTGTTGAGATTTTGTTTGTTACTGAAGCATAGCCTAGTCTACCCTGATTAATATAGTACTTTATTCTTTGCAAAAGGTTAGAGTAGGAAAAAATCTCATGGATCATACACTATTCACTAATCCAGTTCTCAAAGAAGCCTCAGAAATTTCCTATTGATTCACTATCAAATGAAGGTCAGTGCTTTTTTAAACTTGTAGAACAGCAGCCAGTATATGCTGCCATTTGTGGATTGAGTACAATGGGGCATTCCAAACACTAGGTGAGCCTAGGTACAGTCTCAGAAAAAAATCTGGTTTGAACTTAAATTCTCCTAAAAAAAAAAAAATAGATAGGTAGATACATAGATAGACAGGTAGACAGACACTCATGTGGTCAGAAGTACAGGAGGCTGGGGGGCATGCCTACCCAGAGCCTGGGCTCCCACTTAGAGACCTCTCTCCAGGTATACAGAACTCCCTGTCCAAATGGCCCCAAGCACTTTGCTGGGGCCTCTTCCCCATGATTGTCTTCTTGAAGGAATACCTGCCTGTAGGCCCAAGGGATGGCCACAGGGTTGCTGTTTGTAGGGATGTAGAGAGCACAGGTGTTCGTGGCTTATCACTTTGCCAAACACAGCCATGGGTAGAGAGGGGTAGAGCAAGTTGTGGGCTGGGGGTCTAGGGAGCCCTTCCTGCTGTCACTTGTAAGCAGAGAACTTTGAGCAGCCTACAAATTCTGAATTTGAACCTGGTCTTCCAAAAGATTATGATCAATGTAAGATGATAAAACACTTAATTTAACAGCCTCTTATAACTTGATTTATAACTTTGAAACATTTAGAACATGGTATGTGGGTCCCATCTATTTTTTCACACCTGGAATGTTAGGAGTGGACCTGCTTAGGTAGAATTTTTTTTTCTCATAAGATATGCTTCTCTTCTTTCTGGATAAAGTCATGGTGAAATTTCCATCGTAAAGTCCACTGTCTGAGGTGGATATAGACAACTTTCCAACCTGACCACTGACTGAGCTTTATTTTCTTGTTGGTTTAAAGCAAGGGGGTCTCGAATAGCCTTTCAAATTGGACTTTAACTTGTACTTGACCTTTCATGTTATCTTAGGTCTTTCCTAAAGTTTTCCTCTATGTAGGATATATTTAAAATTAGCAAAGAAAGCTAAAGTCCTCTGCATCCCCCGCCCCGTTTCTCCATTCCAACCACAAAAACACATGTACAAACTTGTACACAACTACACAAGATTTCTGTAAAAACTGGAACCCCTGTTCTCACCACTGAGGTTTTCTGGAGCTTCCTTCCTCCTTTACTGCTCTAGGGCATTTTCCACTCAAAACCCTCAACTTAAAAGAAATAGAAAAAATACCCTTAAGAAAAGAGAAAAGGGAACGGTTCTTGTCAGAACATGGAACGTTCTAAAAAGAGCTTACACTCTCATATTTCCCTATAGACATGATGCAAGCATTATCAAGTTCAGGAAGAGTGACTCCAATAACATGATTTCTGGTCCTTGGCATTTCTCCTATTCTTTCCCATAAATGTTTTCTCAAAGCCAGGTTCTGGGCAGTGACTCTTGAGTGCAACCTTGCAAACAAACGCCCACAGATGATTACAAGAAAATTCAAGGTCCCCTTTAAACTTGAAATTATATTTTTATGGAGGTATGTACAGATTAGGGGCTTATTTTCTACAAATGGCTCTTTAAATTTCTCTGGCATGGTGAAGGGGATTGAAGAAGGTGGGGCTGGGACAAATGCAATCAGGGTAAATCGAAATTTGGGAGCTGAATTAATAATGTTGATAAAATTGGGCACAACGCAACAGACTTTAGAAGGCTCAAGACATTAAGATAATTCATCAGTCTATTAATTAATTCAACTAATAGTTCCATTCTGTTCTTTCTACTCTAACAAAGAAGATTAAAGAAGCTAAGGATTGCATACACTATTCTGGAAAATATGAGATTGTGACACGACTATTCAGAAGCTCAAAACTCACTGGGGAAGGTAGACATGTGTATGAGAAAGTTAAAACAATATAAGACTTTATGTTGTACTCCAGGTTTTAACTCATTTCCTTAATCCACATTTTATGCTATGACCAGAGTTATCTTCTAAAATGAAAATCTCATCACATAAATCTGCTTAAAACCCTTTAGTGACTCTCTGTTACTTATTAGAAAAAGTTGTGGTGCCTTAGCATTGTGTATGATGTGTTCATGATCTTGTCCCAGTCTACCTTGCTGCACTCATCTCCAGGTGGACTATACTCCGGTCCCTGGAATTTTTCCTCCTTCTTTCCCATCAATGTTTTCTCAAAGCCACATTCTGGGCAGTGACTCTTGAGTCACACCCTCTTTGTGGTGTGGAGAGTGGGAGCTTCCTGAGAGCCATGACTGTGTCTTAGGCATTTTTGACATCCCAATATCATAGTGGAGGCTTAAAGAACACTGAATTTTAAATGAATAGAGTCTATTCCACCCATCAATCTCTTTTCGAAACCATTTTGCTGTGAAATTTAACACATACCGAAAATTGAATAAAACAAATGAACAGCTTAAATAGATATCATAGAAGAATACTCATACTCATGTAATTACCACCTAATTAAAAAACTAAAACATTGTTGGTTTCCCAGAATCCCTCTGTCTGCTCTTTGCTAATTACATCCCCTTCTTTTCCTGTAGGAAACCACTCACTGCACCTATCAATCAGTTCTCAGCTCAGGTTACAGTCCCCATACCCCACCTCACCTCTGTGATCCTTCTCTAGACAGCTCTCTGACAGTGCACTCTCTCCCTCTCTCTCTCTCTCTCTCTCTCTCTCTCTCTCTC
>NW_012151507.1:6240941-6265139 GCF_000956105.1 Propithecus coquereli | reverse complement strand
GCCCGCCTCGGCCTCCCAGAGTGCTAGGATTACAGGCGTGAGCCACCGCACCTGGCCTGTCTACAGTTTTATTACTTAGAAATTGAGTTGGTGCTGAAAGCTCAGGTCTAGGACATGGGGTTGCAACTCAAACATCTCCTAGGTTCCAGCCAGTAAATACAGTTAAAGTGTTTAGTTAACCTATATTATCTTATATTATCCTGGAATAATAAATGTTACACCTGTAAATTTGAATTATCTTTCCTTGCTTTTCAGATATTGCCCAATGATCCCCCAACCACCCATATTTTTCTTGTAGAATTTGACTCATTCTTTGAGATTCAAATAAAGTGTATCCTCCTCTATGAAGCCTACCCTGATCCCTCATGAAAGTTAGGGCTTTGTCTATTCTGCTCCCACAACACTTTTTCTTAAAGTACTCAACACATTGTATTTCCATTAGGTGTGCTTATCTGCCCTACAGAATTATAAACTCTTCAACTTTAAGGATTGGGTTTTATTAGTACCAGACCTATGGTAGGTATTCAATATGTTTTTGAATGAAAAAAAATACAGACAAAGTAGTAAAAATTTGAGACGCAGAATCAAAAGTTATACGTCTTAAGTATCAGAATGAGTACCTTCTGTTTGCCAAATTTTAGATTAGGTGCTGAGAAAAGACCTCTAACTCAGACTGCAGAATAAAATACAGATATTCAAGCTGATTCACTAGTGACAGGGAGGATCAGCGAGATGGAGAAGGGAAAGGGGTAGAGGATAATCAAGGAAGAAGAAACAGAAGCACTGG
Source organism: Propithecus coquereli (assembly GCF_000956105.1). NCBI lineage: Eukaryota > Metazoa > Chordata > Mammalia > Primates > Indriidae > Propithecus > Propithecus coquereli. Next base: position 6,264,352 of record NW_012151507.1, on the reverse strand, counting down.
AGTCCTCACGGAGGGCCTCCCTTAATAAAATTTGGTAACAAGGCCAAATTTACACAGAGATTTCCAGTGGTGAGGGCAAGCATGAAAATTTGTTTCTGTCAAGTGAAGTGGTGGCCCTAGCAGTTTTTCTGGGTGTACCAAAGAGGAAAAGAGGAAGAAGAGGAGAACACAGGAGAATAACTGGAAAGAGGATTAGGCCCTTGTTCAATTAGAAGGGAGAATAACATATTTCCATCTGACTAGGAAAAAGATAAGAGAATGCAATTGGATCACAGTTTGATTCACTTTGCACTTAGATATACGAAGAAAATTAGCTTCTTTATCTTCTGTTATATGTCTGATCTTCCTTATGATCCCTCCACATCTCCTTGGGAGGAGAGGGCAGAGACTTTCAACTTCCTATTTCTTGCACCACAAGCTCTTCCAGTTTGAATAGTATATTTTGAATATGCTCTTTTAGGTAAATACTCTAAATTTCACATTTCCTCCCTCCATCTTTCCTCTTCCCTACTGCCCTGCCCTTGGATTTTTCTAAGAGCAACTTCATAGCAACAGGGAAGACAAATGATTGGAACTCACACAGCATTCTTGGGGAGCTTATTGGTCTCCTCTGGGGTCATCTATGGGGCATCCAGTCAGATATGCTCCCTGAACCAACCAGGTGCAGCTGGTTTCACTTTTGGAGGACATGCAAGTAGCCATACCTGAAATCCACAGTCTAGGGCATTTGCATGATATTTTACATAGGACAACCACTTTATTCAGACCATAGGTCTCAGCCAGTCTGTGTACCAGCCAGCCAGTACTTCAGTGTCTGGTCACATGGTTGAGTACCATGAACAGCCTTGGGGAATAAGAAAAGATACTACAGGATCATCTTTCTGAGCATCCTCCCCCAGGATCCACAGACATACACATCTGGATGTGTATGTGTATCTGGATGTTTCCACTGGGTCCTTTCCCCTTGGGGATCATCTTGAGTGAGGAAAATGAAGACATAAAAGATCTCTCCATAGTACTTAGTCGACTCCCTTTTTTTTCTTCTCATAATCTACTAGGACAGAAGGGGCAACTGATCACTTCTTCTTTCCTGGCATAGATATCCCTTGTGTGATATTCACCTCCTTCCTCCTTAGTAGGAAAGGAGTATCATTTTCACATTATGGCAGAAAGTATAATTGGAGAGAAACTCTAAAATCTGAGTTGGCCAGGCCTGCTTTTGATAAAGGATAGGATAAACTAGTTTAATGTCCCCACATACCATTCAATCACAAGAGTACAGAGATGGTAAAAAGCAACATTTAAAAAACAGAAGTGTTCTAGAATGGTAGAGTTAGGCCTCCAATGAATCTGTTCTCTTACAAAAACATAGAAAACACTGGCAACTAAAGTCAACTATTTCAGAACTCTGGGAACTAAAACCAGAGAAAAAACTGAAAATTGTCTATCCAAGAGAAATTACTAAACCTCTGTAAGATAACAGGGTATGTCATTTTAACTTGGGGCTATCCTCCTCATAAACCCACCTTCCTACAGCCCAGTGTTGCGGTAGTTTTGAAAAGCCAGCAGTCTCACAGCCAATAGCGAGAACTTACTACTTCTGGAACTCGATTAAAAGCCCTATTCATTGAGTATAGTCAGTATTTCGTTTGAATAAGCAGCTATCCGGAGAACTTCTATCTCACGGTGTTGGGGCCATTTGATTTGTCTCAAAGCTTAGCTCAAAAACAACAAAAGAGCCCTATCCCCAGGGTGTTACTGCAAATGAGAGTAATCTGCTGGCAACATCACAGCTGATGTGCCAAAGCTGTGATTTTAGTTGAGGGAAACAAGAGCATGGCCAAAAATTTCAAGGAAAATTCTGGAGTTATAGGCAGTCATAGGGAACTTCAAAGAGCTCTTACATATTTCTTGAGATCTAAAAATCAGTGTGTGTGCAGGGCTGCACCTGGGAAAGGAGTAGACTCCGGTCACTCCAGTACAGGATGACAGTGAAGTCTTGAATATGCAGAAGATAAAATCTAAGGCTGTTTTGTAATTTGCCTGAAATTTGAAGGAATGGCTTCATACAGAGAATCCCTTGGCAAAGGATGAAAGAGATATAGGCAAAGCATTTAAGGAAATCTTCTGACAGATCATTTGCTGGCTATTGAATTATACTGACCCAAGGGTAATCCCTAGGAATACAGACTTAAAATTAAAACAAGAACTTTATAAAACACAGCAAGAACTCAGTGACCATGAATATTGCAGAATGAGTTCAGGAAACTTATCTAAGAAGCAGAAAGAAGAAAACAACAATTAAAAAAGAAAAAAAAGAAAAGAAAAAACAGCAATAATAACGAACTTGGCAGATGGTGGTGGATGATCTGATACTATTATTGCTACAATATGTTAACTTAAATATCTAGTTTTAACAAAAATCATGAGACATGCAAGAAAATGTGGCACACACATGGAAAAAAGGCAAACAAGAGGAAATGTCTCCAGGGGGAAACAGATGGTGGACTTAGTAGGCAAAGACTTTAAATCATCTACTATAAATATGTTCAAATAACTATGGAATTAAAGGAAAGTATGAAAATGACATCTTCTCAATTAGAGAATATTTATAAAGAGATAGAAACAATTAAAAAAAAAAAACCCAGTAGATAGTCCAGAGTTGAAAAGTACAATAACTAAAACAAAAAAAGAAAAACTAGAGGTACTCAAAACCATATTTGAGCTTGCAAAAGAATCAATGACATTGAAGTTAGGCCAATTGAGACTATCCAGTTCTAGAAACCAAAGGAAAAAAGAATGAAGAAAAATGAATAATGTCTCAGGGACCTGGGGATACAATGTAGCATATGAACATGTACAAAATGGAAGTCTCAGGACGAGAAAGGGGCAAAAAGAATACTTGAAGAAATAATGGCCAGAACTTTCCACATTTGATGAAAAGTATGAATCTACACATCTAAAAATCTCAATGAACTGTAAGTAAGATAAACTCAAAGAGATCCACACTGAGATACATCATAATCAAACTTTAGAAAGAACAGAGAGAATCTTGAAAGCAGCATGATAAGTCACTCATCACATTCAAAGAATCTGTATCAGAAACCATGGAGGAGGCCATAGGCAATAGGATAACATATTCAAAGTGCTGAAAGAGAAAGACTGTCAACCAAGTAGTCTATATCCAGCAAAACTATCCTTCACAAATGAAGGCAAAATTAAGACATTTTCAAAAAAGCTGAGAGGATGGTCACTAGAAGAGCTGCCCAAAGACATATTAAATAAGGACCTACAGACTGAAATAAAAGGTCACTAGATGGTAACTAAACTTCTACATGAAAAAATGAAGGGCACTGAAAAAAGTAAGTACATAGGTAAACATAAAAAAAAAGCATATCTTTGTTTCTAATTCTTTTCTTCTTCTATCTGATTTGATAGGTAACTACATAAGCAATAAGCATAACACTGAGTTGACATACTTACAAGGTATAAATATGTAATTTGTATGAAAATAATAGAACAAAGAAAAGGGGAGTGAACAGAGGTATTTTGCAGTAAAGCTTTGTATACTATTGAAATAAAGTTAGTATTAATCTGAACTAGTTTGCTTTAAATTAAAATGTTAATTTTAATCCTTAGGGCAATCACTATTAAAACAACTTAAAATTATAGTAACAGAAACCATAAGAGAATCAAAAGGTACAATAGAAAATATGTATTTAACACAAAAGAAGGCAGTAATAGAGGAATAGAAGACAAAAAAGATATAAGACATATAAAAATAAATAGTAAAAATGGCAGACGTAAATCTTATCTTGTCAATAATTATAGCAAATGTAAAAACTCCAATCAAAAGGCATATGTTGGCAGAATATATAAGAAAACATGGTCCAAATTATACATTGTCTACAAGAGTCATGCTTTAGATTAAAAAACATGAATAGGTTGAAAGTAAAAGGATGGAAATAATCTACCAAACAAACAGTAACCAAAAGATAGCTAGGATATCTATACTAATATCAGACAAATAAAATTTTAAGATCTAAATTGTTACTAATGAAAACAAAGATTTTATAATGGTAAATATAATCTTCAATCCATCAGAAAAGAATATTAATTATAAACATACATACCTAACAATGGAGTCTCAAAATAAAATAAACAAAAACTGATAGAATTGCAGGGAAAAATAGAAAATTAAGCAGTAGGAGTTGGTGAGTTCGATCCCAAAAAGTAAACAAAGAATTAGAAGATTTGAACAAACTGTAAACAACTAGACCTAATTAACATCTATAAAACACTCCACTCAACAAAAGCAAAGGATAAAATACACATTTTTTTCCCAAGTGCACATAAACCTTTCCCAGGATAGATCATATGTTAGGGCATAAAAGAAGCTTCAGTAAATTTCAATGTATTAAAATTATACAAATTATTTTCTCTGATTACATTATAAATCAATGATGAGAAGAAAATTAAGGAATTCACAAATATGTGGAAATTAAATATACTCTTAAATAACCAATGGGTCAAAGAACAAATCATGAGGAGAATTAGAAAATGCTTTCTTTCTAAGATCAGAAAAAAGATTCTCTCACCAATTCTATTCAACATTATGCTGAAGACTTTAGCCAGGGCAGTTAGGCAAAAAAGAAAAAAACAAAAGAAGAAACTAAAGGAAATCAGATTAGAAAAGAAGTACAACTTTCTTCTAAGGAATACATTAAAAAGCCAATTAGAACTATTAAATAAGTTCAGAAATTTGCAGAACAAGATAAATATGGGAAAATCAATTTTATTTATATATATTAGCAATGAACAATCCAAAAATGAAATTAAGAAAACAATTCCATTGACACTAGTGTGAAAAAGAGTAAAATACTTGGGAATAAACTGAATAAAAGTATTGCAAAACTTATACAGCAAAAACTACAAAACATTGTTGGAAGAAATTGAAGATTTAAATAAATGGAAAGACATCCTATGTTCATACATTGGAAGAGTTAACATCGTTATGACAGCAATACTCCTCATATTGATCTGCAGATTCATTGAAATCCCTATCAAAATCCAGGCTTCCTTTTGCAGAAATTGACAAGCTGATTTTATTAAAGTTTTATACAATTGCAAGGGACACAGAATAGCCACAACAATCTTGGAAAGACAGAACAAAGTTGGAAGACATTTCAAAATTTACTACAAAGTTATAGTCATCAAGATACTGTGGTACTGGCATAAGGATAGAAGCATAAATCAATGGAATATAATTGGAAGTCCAGATATTAACTTATATTTACGGTCAATTGGTTTTCAGTATGAGTGAGTGCCAAGATAATTCAATGGGAAAGAATAGATTTTTTTTTTTAACAAATGGTACTGTAACAGCTGAATATTCACACAGATAAGTATGAAGTTGGACGTCTATCTCATATTGTTTATAAACATATACTCAAAATGGGTCATAGACCTAAATCTGAGCTAAAACTATAAAATTCTTAGAAAAAATATTTAGCAGTAAATTTTTGTGACCTTGGATTAGGCAAAAGTTTCTGAGATATGACACCAAAGCACAGTGATGAAGAAAAAAGAAGATAAATTGGATTTCACCAAATTAAACTTTTTTATTTCGAAGGACAATATCAAGAAAAGGAAGACAACCCATAGACTGAAATATCTGTAAATCATATATCTAATGAAGGACTTGCATCCAGAATATATTAAAAAAACCTCTTAAACCCAATAAGGAAAACGATAAGCCAATTAAAAATGGGCAAAGGATTTGGATAGATGTTTCTTCAGTAAAGATGTAAAAATAGCCAACAAGCATATGAAAATGTGGTCATTCATTAGTCATTCATATTAGGGATATATAGCTACAATCACTTCACATGCACTAGGATATGAAAATAAAAAACACACAGGTAATAACAAGTGTTAGCAGTCACGTGGAGAAATTAGAACCCTAATATGTTGCTGATGGAAATGTGAGAAGTGCAGCCACTTTGGAAAACAGTTTGCATTTCCTCAAATTGTTAATCATAGAGTTATCTTATAACCCAGCAATTTTGTTCTTAGCTATACACCCAAGAGAAGTGAAAACAGAAACTTGTACAGGAATGTTCATAACAGCATTATTCTTAATAGCTAAAGAGTGGAAACAATCCAAACATCCATTCACTGATGAATGGATAAACAACAGTGGTGTTAAATACAATTTTATAGGAGGCCATTGACTTGGACTAGGCTCCAGCAGGCCTGACAGACCAGACCAATACGGAGTGGAACGACAGGAGCTGAGCTTTGGTTAATTGCAGGAAGCTCTGTAACCAATTAAGTTGTCTATACTACACTTCTGTTTCCCATAAATGATGTCAGATCATGTTATTCATTGGTGTTCTCTGAACCTGCTCTGGTTTGGAGGGCTGCCTGACTCTTGAATCATTTTTGTTTTGTTTTGCTTTGCTTCATTATACTTTGTTCTTTTTTGTTTAAAATTGATCAGACAAACTCTGCTGAATTTAATTAGTGTCAGAGTTTTTTCCTTTTGACAGTGGTATATTCGTACAACGTACTATTATTCAGCCATAAAAAGAAATGAAGTTTGATATGTGTTATAATTTAAGGAAGAACCTTGAATACATGCTAAGTGAATGAAGCCAATCACAAAAGGCTATATATTATTAATATATGATGCATTTATATGAAATTTCCAGAACAGGCAGATTGACAGTACCAGAAAGTACATTAGTGTTTGTCAGGGCCTGTGGGGAGGAGGGTGATTGCCAATGGGTACAGAGTTTCTGTTTGGTGAAATGCAAATGTTCTAAATTGAGATTCTGGCAATGGTCGCACAATTCTATGAACAAAAACCACTCTACCATATACTTTAAATAAGTAGGGTATGTGAATTTATACCAATGAAGTTGTTACAAAGATGAGAGAAGGGTACCACAGAAAATGTGACAGGTTGGGGGCAAGAAGCATGAAACCTTAGGGTTCCTAAACAGTGCCCACCATCTCGAAGAGCATGGCTCTGTTAACTAGCTGCTTTTGGAAAGTCTTTAATATCCTAGAAAGTGTTCCTTTGCTAATAGCTATTTAAAAATCCAGATTTATCCAGATCTCTATATTTCTAAGCACTAATTTTAAACTATCAAGCTAAATCATATGGGCTACAGGGGAAATTTCATACATGTGTGAAAGTACTTTTACACATGAAATTTTATTTGGACAGAAAGACAACTATTATTAATGGCCCAAGAAATTTTTAACTTCCTCTCCCTCACAGTATTTTATAAGAATTATAATAAGAGGCTTAAATACTTGATTTAGGAGGCCTTTTGATAGTATTTCCCTAAATGTGAGTCAAGAAACATCAGCTTTGCTAAGAGTGGGGAAAAAAAAAAAGAGTTTCACAGTCAAAACTATTTAAGAAGCTCTGTGCAGCATTTTTTTTTTCTTGGAAATTCATAATAGTATTAAAGGCTTTGAAAAAATTATTCACTCCCTCTACAAATATTCATTCAATGCCTAAGTGTCAGGCATTATTCTAGACATTGGGGACACAACAAGAAGAAGACAGACAAAATTCTTGACCTGATGGAAGTTGCATTCTAATGTTAAACAGAGAAATCTGTTTTAACTGAGTGTTTCCCAACTGATTTGAACACAGAATGACTTTTTCAATGTGACCATTACCATCCTGCAGAATACGCTTTGTGAAATATGGGTTTGCACTTACCCGTATCAAGCTTCTAATGGGAATGCAGAGAGACAAACGGGAAAAAGCAGCAAATACAATCATCCGAAATCGTGCACAACTGTATTTTAAGTTGTCGGTGTTGATCAAAAGACAGTGGGAATCAAGCCTTTATCTTTCAGGAGTAGGATGTAATGGCCTGAGTAAAAGTGAGGATGGGAAAGACAACACGAGAGAAGAGCAGTCAAAATATGTGCAAATATATCTTAGGTGACACGGTTTTCCGCAACTTTGCAATTGTGAATTATTTGACAAAAGCCAAATGCGATTAATTAGGGTATGTAGAGAAGCAGGGACACCAGTACTAAATTAGGACACCACCTGAGAAATCTGGGTGTAAGTAATTGTAAACTCTGTCTTTTAACTACTAGGGAATTATAAAGAAATTACAAGTCTTCTCTTAAAAAATGAATTTAAGCCATAGTAAACATCTGGGAATTCATGCACAGCAGTGCGTTGGGCTGAATGAAATTAAGGCCAGAGAGATTTTAAAATAAACAAATTATCCCTAAGGCAATGCCAAAGTTCATGACTTTCCCATTAATCCCAAATAAAAAAAAAGATCTTCTTTACATCCACACTGTTTTCCCTAATAAAGGCTAGTTCCTGCCTCCCCGCTAGCTGGCCCATGAGTTCCTTCTCACCCACGTCCTTCCTTCATGGCTGACGAACAGTCTCCTCTTGTTTCAACAGCCTCCTCCCAGCCAGCAGCTTGCTTCCAGCTCTTCTCTTTTGTTTCTTTCCCATCCTCACTTCTAATTAGGCCCTCACACCCTACTCCTTACAGGTAAAGGCTGGATTCTTCTTGTCTTTTGTGTGCATGTGTGTGGGGTAAAATACACATAACATAAAATTTACCATGTTTAAGTGTACAATTCAGTGGCATTAAGTACATTCAAAATCTGCAACCATTACATCACCCCTCTCCATTTCCAGACCTTGTTCATATGAATTTTGGCCTCTGTGGAAAAGGGTGCTAATGATACCTGCCTTACCTTGTAAGATTTTGGGAAGCCAATAGTAATATAACAATGTATCCGAATATACTGTCGGCTCTTAAAGTACTATCCAAATGTTTGTAAATGTAAATAAAGTTGTAAAGTACTAATGTTTAAGTAAAATGTTAATCTTCATTCATTTATTTATTCCACAAACAGAGGAAACTTCTGTTATGTTCTGCTGTGGGGCAGAAAAGGGGAATTTTTCAAAAAGGAATAAGGTAAGTCTCTTTCTCTGGAAGCACTGACAGTTTAGTCAGAGACCTTTGTGCAGAAACATCTCCAAGTCAGCACAGCAAACGGTTTCATAATGGCGTGAACAACTGGAACATCAGAGTGACTGGTTCCGAAAGGAGGTATTGGGAAGGCTTCATGGGGTGTGCATTTGGGCCGGGTGCGGAAAGACACTGATGCGCTTACGATGGAAAAAGGGTGCCCCCAAGGTGCCACAGAAAATGTAGCAATCTTGAAAGTTAAGAGATAGCCGCTCCTTTGCCTGAGTTTAGAGCTCCGGAGGCTTCAAGAAAATAAACACAGAGTAAGCAGGAAGGAAAGAGAACTTTTGTTAGACTCACTTTCGCACCCATGAACTTCTTGGGTGATCCTTCAAATTCCTTATTTTGGCCTCTGTGTGAGTTTAAATTTCTCCCAAAGAGTTAGTCTCTTGACAAGATAAAGCCACATCTGCAACTCCTTTCCACTTATGAAAAAAGCGACAACAATAATAATAATGATAACAACAAAGCCCCCACAGATCACAGGGTGGAGGAAGAACTTTTCACCTGCTCAGGCCACCACCCCACCTGAGCTGATTTATAACTTGCTTCTGGATCCCAGGGCTTGGGGCTATCAGCTAACAACATCGCACCGACTAATAACACTGCCAAAAGGAAAACTTGCTGGACTTACGAACCATTCAGGTAGTCACCTAATTCCACGGGGCTGGAACGCGGCAAGTCCAGCAGCCAGATCAGGGTTCCTTGGAGAAAGGGCACCGCCGGGAGGCTTTTCCAGGGTGGAGTCCCCCAAGAAAAACAAAACCAGGAAGCTTTCCTCGCCAGCTTTCTGCAAAGGGAGTCCCCACTGCGCTGTAGATTTTAAAAAAGACGGGGCCCCTGGTAGTCTCTGTTGTATCCCCAGCCTCTAGTACGTGGAAGGGTGACAATAAATGTGTGTTGCGGTGAATTGAATGGTCTAGAGAGCGCTTCTTCACCAAGAAAGCACCAAACTGGAAGTGAAATTCTCAATCTGAGCAAAACCATTTCTTTATTAACAAAAACATCTCAGCTCTTCCTTCTTCCTGAGGCCTTTCAGAGAAGAATTTGTACCTTGGAAAGAAAAGATGGGAGCAAGCAGGGCTTTCCTTCCCCGCCCTGCCTTCCTGTTCCACAGCGTTTTTATCCCTTTTCCCAGACTAGGGAACAACAGGACCTCTCCCCACACACTCTCCTGAATCTAGAGGGACTCAAATTTCTTGCAGTCCGCCTCCTTTCTTGCCTCAGCTTTTGGTCACTGTTCCACAAACACCACCTGAGGGTTAAGTAAAAAGAGGGCAGTTTCTCTTGAAGTCATGATTGTTCTCCATTTTTTTCCTCAGCAATAGCCTTTCCCTCTCTTCGTATTCCAAGAAATACAGTCTCTGCAAATTCTCAACAGCATGACAGGTGTACGGGCCGAGTTACACTCAACGATGCTAAGTCACAAGCGCAGACGCACACGGCACAGATAGTTTGGCCTTGTCGCTAGAAATCTTGTTTTCTCTCCTTCCCTGACTCACCTCCTGGGCCTGCTAGCAGCCTCTTCCCTCAGCCCCTCTACTCTCAAATAACTTATATTTCCCTTTTCATGCTTCTCCTCAGTGTGGGAAGCGCCCTCTCACCGAGGCGCAGCACTGCTCTGAAGCCATATTCTTGCCTGGGTCTACCTGTTAGTCACGGTTCTTTTTGGGAATTCCCAGTTACATTAGCCACATTTGAAAATGTTTAGGGCTTCAATTTTCATACATGAACCTCCATCCCTGGTCTGGGATTCCCCTCAATAAATCTCCTGGCCGGTGGGGGTTATTATTATTTTTCTAAAAGGCCAGAGCCCCAGGATATCATTAATTGATTTATACCTTCGAATGTTGAGTAATGAATCCAAAGGCAATACTTTATAAATCCAAAATTGATAGCTGATAATTCCCTAAAGAGGGACTCGAAAAAATAATGGAACCAAATTTGAAGGTGATGATAATCCGGCCCTGGACATTGCGGCTTCCAAATTGGCCTTGGGCTTAGAGTCTGCCACCACCTGCTTGAATGGAAGCTACACCTTTGGTTTGAAATCTCAAAATTCATTTTAGATTTAAAGCTTTGGCAGAAGGTTTGGTGTTCTGGCAGGAAAAGAAGGTAGAAAACAGGCTAGACAACGCCTTATATTTGTCTGTATTTGTGGAGTGACACTTACTGTTGGGATATAAATGAATACCAGCCCAGAAAGGAACACCCGCAGCAGCATCTGTCTGAGATGATGTGAAAATTCCAAACACGCAAGTGTGATTGGCAAAGTTCTACTTGAGGATTCATGGGCCTGGAGACTTGTAAAGCTCTTCTCAAGAAACGAAAAGTAGAAGTGGAGTGGGACCTGAGAGTCTTTGTTCCACGGAGGGTAGGAAAATGAAAATGCAATTTGTCTAGGCTGATCCTACTCCAAGCACATTCTTTGCGATTGAAGCAATTCTGGATTCTGAGTCCACAAAACTCTAGGCAATAATAACGGTGGCGGGAGTCGGGGGTGTTCCCAGTTATTGTTTTGCTGGGAACCTACCACTCACAGTAGATCTGGTCAGGCAGTGGTCTGAAGCTTGTTGGGTCTCAGGGCAGTGCCTAGTGGCATGGCCTTTTTTTTCTCCGCAACCCCTGCTTTTTGTGTTATTTAGTTCTCCTTTGCAAATACTGAATGTGAGAGAACTTGAGAGCAATGTTTAATAGCTCCAGTTGAACATTTTGTGTCTAAGTATTAACATAAGTCTACACATTCTTTAGAGCTTCAGGCCCCTTAGTTAAGTATCCCTCAATGCCTTACACGCTCACCTGGCTAGGACGTTCTGCCCTAGTCTTAGAAATTTGTCCATCTGGGGAGGTATTGAGTGCTTTTCCCTGCGTGTAGACAAAAGATTAATTCAGATGGAGTTTATGTAAGCAAATTTAAAACATATATATACCCAAAGCAATGCTATATTTTTAAAATATGTATGTATTTGTTACATTTATAATATATTTATATATTATATAAATATTGGATATATATCTTTGAAGGATACACACACATGGACATATATTGAACATATTACAGTGAGTCCTTGTGGGAATAAAGGAGATAAGAATAAGAAATGGAGATGAAAATAAAAGAAAGGACTTTTCATGGACTAATAATGATGCACCTGTGGCCCAAAACCAAACAAAAGAAGGGAAGAGATTTTCTTAAATGGGGAGAAGAAATGAGAGAATATATTAGGCAGAAGAAATGATGTACAATTTATTGACTTGTTAATGAATTCAACCCATGATGTGTAGAGCATCTGCTATGTGTCCAACACTGCACTAGGCATGAAGGATACGACAGTACACAAGGCAGACATCAACCCTGAACTTGCTAGGCACAGTTCCGAGCACATGGCATGTGTATTACAGTCCTCACAAGAATCCTGTGAGAGACATGGGTGCTATTATTATGCTCAGCTTACATAATGACACAGTTAAGGCACACAGAAGTTAAATAACTTGCCCACGGCCACACAAACAGTAAATGACAGAGCCAGAGTTTGAATACCAGCAGTATGACTCTGGAGCCCACATACCCACAGACTTAATCACTCCTTATACTTGCTCATAAACAGGGAATGGTGGTAGGGAACATGAGTACTGATGTAATTCAAACATTCCAAGTTCTCCAGCTTTCATCATTCATCTTTTACTTTACTATCGATTGGACTGTTTCAATCCTTATCCCAGAAACTGTGGGAAGTCTGGCACACTTCCCATGATTGAAAAGTCTTTTGGAGGTCAGAGGAAGTGGACAAATCGATATTCTCCTGGTCAATCAGTGCTGCAGCTAATTCCCTACTCTGAACCTAATTCTGGACATGTCTTTTCTCTTGTTCATATCAATTTTGGCATTAAACACTATCTATTTCTTTTGTTAATTGCCCTCTCCCTCACATCATTCCCTCCTAGTACTACATACAAAGTATATTCACAGCAGAGTTTTACTAAAAGTTTGGGAGTTAATGGGAGGAGGAATCTGCAAAGCAGCTTGGTGTAGCATCAATTCAACTGAATATTTGAAATTATCATCTCAAAAGTCTTTGTGAGCGCTTAGCTCCAGCTTGCTGACAGTGCTCTGGTCTCTTGCTCTTCCTGAACACTTTGCAGAGGCGCAAGTCTCCAAACCCTGCATTCCTGTTGGGTTTCCTATGGAGAGGATTTGGCTCTCTGTGTTAACTCTCTTCTGCCTAAGCTGACCTAGCAATTTGGGGTAGTGGATGGGGTGGGCAGGGAGCATGTTTCACAGCCAAGAGATTTCAAAACATTTTCTTCGACAAAGAGCCATTTCACCTGCTATTCATTATGCCGCTGTGCTAGTGAAGATTGCTGAAGTCAATCCTTGCCTTTCATCAGTGGTGTCTCTTTCTGCACTGTCTTAGGGGAGACTACAAAGTACAGTGGGATCACATGGGATGACATCTAACCTAGACCACAGCAGGTGGTGGAGGGAATGAGCAGCAGGGGTGTCAACTCCGCACTGAGATCATGAGGATAAAGAGGAGTGAGCCAGACGGAGGGAATAACAAAAGTGGTTCCAACACAAACAGCCTAATCCAAAGCCCAGGGGTGGAAGAGTGCCCATTTAGGAACCCAAAGAGAGTTTTGTGTTATTAAAGATTGAAATTGGTAAGAGTGGCAAGAGATGAGGAAAAGTCTTGGCAGCCAGACTAAGGAGTCAGAATTTATTTGAAGGCAGTGAAAATCCATAAAAAGAGTTTTATGGAGGGACTATTATAATCAAAGTTTCACTCTTTCCTTCTTCCCTCCCTCTATTCATCCCTCTTTCCCTCTCTCCTCCCCCCTCTCTCTATCAGAAACACTATGGTGGAAAATGAATTGGAGGAAGCAAATAGAGGTTACTGCTATAGCAATTTGGATAATGACATTGGGGCCAGAGAAAAGTGGATGGGTTCAAGAGTTATTCAAGATTCGGATGGAGTAGGGGGAGGCAGAGAGGAAGAAGGAGGCATAAAGAATGGGCTACTGAATGGATTAGGCGTGGAGTGCTGGATCACTAGGATAGGAAATCCAAAGGAAGGAATTAGCTTGAATTCAATTTTGGACATGCTGAGTCATAGGATTTCCACATAGAGGTGATCAGTGGAACGGTGGATATGTACCTCTGGAGTAGCCATATAGGAAGGGAGAAAGACCATGGACCAAATGTCCATGAATATCAACACTTTATGGATGGACAAGGAAAGAGGAGCTCACCATAAGGACCAAAGAGAATGGAACACAGAAGTGGAAAGTAGAACAGAGACACCAAAGTAGGAGCGGGCCAGCCATGTCAAAGCTCAAAGACATGTTCTGGAAATAGTGCTCCTGTGAGTTGTGTTTCCCCAATTTGATTACAAACTTCTTGTGCCACTGTTCAGTTTGAAGTTGGTGTCCAATAAATACTTCTTGATTGACAATACACATTCTTCCCCTACTCCCAAATATTTCACGTCCATGTGCTTCTGATAGCACAGACATTGTTTTCCTTTATGAAGGAAAACTAGTTACTCTCTTAAAAAAAACTTTATTAACTTTGAAGCTAAGTCCTTTCCTTCGTATAGATAAATATGGCAGCAATTAAGCCCTTGGCATGGGATCTCTTCACCTTGCAAACACCATGCATTTTAGAAAAGGCATCCTTTCTCCTAACTTTCTGTTTTACCACCTACTGCTTACAGAGGTTTCCTGGGTGCACCTCTTATCCCCTCAGACAATTAAACACTTAAATAATTTATTTCTTGTTAATAAACGTAGGAAATGGGGCTCTGGTGTGTGTGGTGAAGGGTAGATATCTTAGGTTATATACTGCAAAGAGTGGCTGGTGTCACATGATTTGCTAGAGCTGGAAGGAAGGGTCGGCAAAGGCTTGACTTTGTGATTCATAGAGCAGTTCCCAGACTCCGCATCGCTCTGAATCAGCTGACTTTGACATGTCTTGTCATCATTCTGGAAACTGGGTATCCCATCAACCACTCAGAAAAAGGAAAAATAATTTTGGAAAAACACTTCTTGTAGTTAAAAACAGGAATAAAGAAAGTTTTCACTTCCTTCAATTGGTGTGAAATTTATCTGCCTGGAAATCGCCTTTACTTCTTTTGTTTGTTTGTTTCCATTTGAGCTAATTTTGATCATGGGAAAACGCTTAAAGCCAATTAGAAAATCTGCGGCTTTGGCAGCCACACCGAGCCTCCTCTAGGAGGACATAGAGCTCAGCTGGTGGGGTTCTTCAGAGGGTGGTAGCTGTAACAAAATGTAGAATTATCTCGAAGTCTAGCCTCAAAAGGATGTAGCCCATTCACTTCCAAGGTTTGCTGAGAAATCCATTGTTGCATAAAAGTTAGAAATGACCATAGACTGTATTTTAAATATATTCTTTTCCTTAACTCATTGTCCTTCAGATGGCAAGAAGATGGGTAAAACCCAATTCTCTCTCTTTTATATTTCTTACTGTCAGCACAGAGGAGGCTTTCCAACCGAACAAAAAATTTGTGAGCACGGGGAGGATTTGCATATTTCTGGCGTGTATGAAAGCATGCATTCTTTCTTTCATTTTTTTTCCCAAGAATTAAATTGTCTAGACACCATCATTATCGGCTTCTACAGAAATGTCTTTCATCTGACATTTTATACATTATTCTTTGGTTTTTATATAAGAGTCATTTGGTACATTTGGACAATATTTTTAAGTCTTATGTAAAACCATAGTAGAAGATGTTATCAGATATTGTCTATATGTCACTCACAGAGATACGTAGTTCCAGGAAATAATTTTTTATGCAGGTGAATTGATACATTTTTTTAAAATTAGAAAATGAACACTTTGTCACTTATCATGTTTGCTTTCCTTTTGCCATATCTGTCAGAGAATTTAGAGCCAAATATATTGCTCGAATATTACCGGATAATGTCCATCCTTACTGTATGATGTCATAGTGGATCCTGTCCTAGAAATAGTATGGCCTTTGCCCACAAGCCAAACCAGGGTTTAAATCTCGGCTCTACCTTTGGCCACTTGTGTGAATTTGGCAAGGCACTTAACCTCTATGATGCCTCAGTTTCCTTATGTGCAAAATGGAAAAACCTATTCTCATTTTAATGTATTTGTGTGAATTAAATGAAAAACTATTCTGTGGCCTCCAGTAGAAACTCAAGATATGTTACTTTACTTTCTTTAAGAGGCGCCACCTGGAGTTTTATTCTTAGATGTTTTGCTGAGTTTAAATCTGTTCTTGGTGGGGTATTGCCCAGACTTAGGCAAGCATATCTGTCCAGAGTATGAAAGGCCTTTCATATAGAGGAGGAAGAAAGACTTTGGAAAGCTAGAAAGCTCTTTACAGTTTCTTGCATAATTTGAACATTGAGCATTCTTTGTAATTATTTGTAGCAGAACATGGTTTTAGAAATAATATGCTCAATGAAGAGCTCCAAGAAAGCCACAGCCAATTGATTGGAGTTAGCTCAAAGAAACTAAATCCACTTAGCATACCTATGTTGTTACTTAAAAACCTTGACATGTCTTTATGGATTTTTCTTTTAGAATAATTCATAAATTCATATGATTTTTTCTACACTTTCTCACTTGACTTACAATATAATTATAGAAATCATTTTCAAAACGGATATTGGCAAAATCAAGATTATCTCTGGCCATGGAATAAATTTTCTTGAAGAAGATACTGGATTCAAAGCAAGAGGGAAATTAACCTTAAGTTATAATCTCTATTTTATTATCAATCTCCTGCCTAGTAAGTAGCAAGTATAATTTAGTTCACCAGTGAATTATTATTTTTTAAATAAATGAAAATAAAAATAGAGGTAGTTCAGTGTAGATGTTAAAAATACAGGCTGAATCCAGACTATTGGGATTTGAATTCTGCTTTGCTGTTAGCTAGCGATTTAACTTTGGGAAAAATATTTAATTCCTCTGTCTCTCAGATTTCTCACCTGTAAAATGAGAACCTAAATTCTCTGGGCCTTAGTTTCTTTATCTGTAAGACATGAACAGTAATGATATTTACCTCATAAGATTGTTATGAGGTTTCAATTTTTTTTTTTTTTTTTTTGAGACAGAGTCTCACTCTTTTGCCCGGGCTAGGGTGACTGCCATGGCATCAGCCTAGCTCACAGCAACCTCAAACTCCTAGGCTCAAGCAATCCTTCTGCCTCAGCCTCCCGAGTAGCTGGGACTACAGGCATGTGCCACCATGCCCGGCTAATTTTTTTCTATATATTTTTAGTTGTCCGATTAATTTTTCTATTTTTAATAGAGACAGGGTCTCGCTCTTGCTCAGGCTGGTTTTGAACTCCTGAGCTCAAACAATCCGACCGCCTTGGCCTCCCAGAGTGCTAGGATTACAGGCGTGAGCCACCGCGCCCGGCCGGTTTCAATGTTTTAATACTTGCAAAGGACCTATACCAGCTCTTAGCATATAATGAGTTCCTTATAAAAATGTGTTAACTAACTAAAAAATATGTCAGTTAATAGTGAAGGAAGCAGGGGCAGGTATGTAGGGGGGTTGTTATGAAGAAGGAGCATAGTCTTTAGAGATAGACAGATTGAATTTTGACTCTATTATTTGTTGGCTGTGGAGGTTTGGACTAGTCACCTTTCCCGTATGAAGAATCAACTTAATACTTACTTCAAAGAATTATTGTGAGGATTATATCAAAACTGTGTAATGACCTAGTACAGTCCCTGTGCTAGCATAGCATCTAGCACATGGTAGGAGAGCATATTAGAAAAATAACTATTTAGCATTGCCTTGAAGAATGCCTTTTCTACCTTAAAGAATGAAAAGGTAGAAAAGAGATTACATGCATATCAGGAGAGATGTGAATTAGGCAACAAGAATATTTTCCTGGCAATAGATCTTATAAAAGTCAAGAGTAGTCCACAAGGAAAATGTGTGGACTCTCCTTTTAAAGCAAACTTAAATTCCATGATAATTAGTCATCTTAATCAGTTTGGCTAGGTAGAGTATAGAGTTTAAAGATGCGTTTCTTTCTTCCCTCCCTTCCTCTCTCCTTGTCTCACCTCTTCCTTTTTTTTATATCAACTGAGTGCCCATCATGTGCCAAACATTATCCCAGGCAAAGGTGGTACATATACAACTAGAATCCAATTCCCTCCTTTAAAAGGTCACCATTTAGTGCTTGTGTTTCATAAATGAGGAAGGTTTGCAGGTGCTTAACACAAACTGAAGATAGTTTTAAGAAAGTCAACTTGGCCTCTTATCCTGACATAGCTCCTCATTTCTACAAAGCACTTTTCTGAACATTGGTCCAGGCAAAGAATTCATGAAGAAGACCTCAAAAGTACAGGCAACAAAAACAAAAATAGATAAATTGTACTTAATTAAACTAAAAAGCTTCTGCACAACAAAAGAAATAATCAACAGGGTCAACAGAAAACCTACAGAATGGAAGAAAATATCTACAAACTATGCATCTGACAAAGGACTAATATCCAGAATCTACAGGGAACTCAAACAACTCAACAAGAAAAAAATAACCATTAAGAAATGAACAAAGGATATGAATAAACATTTTTCAAAAGAAGACATACAAGTGGCCACAAAAATATGAGAAACATGCAACATCACTAATCATGGAAGAAATGCAAATCAAAACCACGTGAGATACCATCTTACACCAGTCAGAATGGCTATTATTAAAAGTCAAAAAACAACAGATGTCGGAGAAGATAAAGAGAAAAGGGAATGTTTATACACTGTTGGTGGGAAATAATGAAGGTCAAAGTCACAGGAAGGGAGGAACCACCCAAAGACATTTTTTTTTTAATTTTTAAAAATTGTGGTAAAATAAAGATAACACAAAAATTGCCATCTTAACCATTTTTAAGTGTAGAGTTCAGTATCATTCACATTGCTATGCAACTAACACACAACCATCTCCAGAACCCTTTTCTTCTTGCAAAATGAAAACTCTGTACCTGCTATGGTTTGAATATTTGTGTCTTCTCCAAAATCCATATCGGCATTTTATTTATTTATTTATAATTTCAGCATATTACAGGAGTACAAATGTTTAGGTTACATATATTGCCTTTGCCCCACCTGAGTCAGAGCTGCAAGTGTCCATCCCCCAGATTATGCGTACTGCACCCATTTGGTATGAATATACCCAACCCCTGCTTCCCCCTACCCCTTGCCCAACCCCCGATGAATGTTACTACTATATGTGCACATAAGTGTTGATCAGTCTCAAAACAATAAATGTTGGTGTGGATGAGGAGAGATAGGAACACTCATACACTACTGGTGGGACTGCAAACATGTCGGCATTTAATCTCCAATGCAATAGCATTAAGATGTGGGGCCTTTAGGAGGTGATTAGGCCATGAGGGCTCCGCCTTCATGGATAGGATTAGTACCCTTATAAAAGGGCTTGAGAGAGTGAGTTCAGACTATTTTTGCTCTTCTGTCCCTTATGCCATGGGAAGACACAGTGTTCATCCCCTCCAGAGGATGCAGCAACAAGGTGCCATCTTGGAAGCAGACAACAGCTCTTACCAGACACCAAACCTGCTGGTGCCTTGGTCTTGGACTTCCCAGCTTTCAGAATTGTGAGTAATAAATTCTATTATTTATAAATTACCCAGTCTGCAGTATTTTGTTACAGCAACACAAATGGACTGAGATAGTATGTATTAAACAATAACTCCCATTCTCCTACTCATAGTGCACAAGGGTTCCAACTGCTCCACAACCTTGCCAACATTTGTATTTTCTGTTTTTTTGATAGTAGCTATCTTAATGGTTCTGAAATGGTACCTCCTGTTTTGATTTGCATTTTCATAATGATTCATGATATTGAGCATCTCTTAATGTACTTATTGGCCATTCATATATCTTCTTTGGAGAAATGTCTACTCAAGTCCTTTGTCCATTTTCTAATTGATTGTTTTTTCATTGTTGAATTTTACAAGTTCTCTATATACTCTGGATATTATTTTCTTATTAGATATATGATTTGCAAACATTTTCTCTTGCCTTTTCATTCTGTTGACAGTATCTTTTGATGCACAAGTCCAATTTGTCTATTTTTTTGTTGCCTGTGCTTTTGGTATCATATCCAATAAATCAATTCTAAATCCAATGTCATGAAGTTTTGCCCTTTGTTTTCTTTTAAGATTTTTATAGTTTTAGCTTTTACATTTAGGTGTTTGATTCATTTTGAGTTAATTTTTATATATGGTGTTAGGTAAGGGTCCAAATTTATTCTTTTCAATGTGGATATCCAGTTTTTCCAACACCCTTGTATAGCCTTGGCACTCTTATTAAAGATCATTTGACCAAATATATCAGGGTTTATTTCTGGGCTCTGTATTCTGTTCCATTGGTCTATATGTGTGCCTTTATGCCACTACCACACTGTTTTCTATTTTATTTATTTTTTAGCTTTATTGAGCTGTAATTGATAAATAAAAATTATATATATTTGAGGTACACAATGTGATATTTTCACACATACATTGTGAAATTATTACCACAATCAAGCTAATTAACATGTTCATCACCTTACATAGTTATCATTTTTTGGTGGGTGGTGAGAACATTTAAGATCTACTCCCATAGCAAATTTCAAGTACGGACTATCCTTTACTTAAAATGGAGTTATGTAACCCTAACATAAGTAGAGGAATGTACTCAATATGTATTGCTGTCACACCATCATAAAGTAAAAAAATCATAAGTTGAACCTTTGTAAGTAGGGAAATGTCAGTATACATTATTGTATTATTGTCCATAGTCACCAAGCTGTACATTAGATTTCCAGAACTTACATCCTGCATAAATGAAACTTTGTACCCTTTGACCAGCATCTCTCCATTTTCCCCAACCTCTAGCTCCTGACCCATCATTCTACTCTGTCTTATGAATTTGACTTTTTTAGATTCTACATATAAGTAAGGTCATGCAGTATTTGTCATTCTGCGTCTGGTTATTTCACTTAACATGATGTCCTCCAGGTTCATCCACGTCATCACAAATCACAGGATTTCCATCTATTTTAAGGCTGAATAATATTTCACTGTGTGTGTATGTATATATATACCATATTTTCTTTATCCATTTATCCATCAATAGGCACTTAGGTTGAGTCTATATTTTGGCTATTGAGAATAATGCTGCAATGAAAACATGGAAGTGTAGATAAGTTTACAAGACACTGATTTCATTTCCTTTTAATATATACCCAGTGGAATTGCTGAATCATATGGTAGTCCTATTTTTAATTTTTTGAGGAACCTCTGTACTGTTTTCCATAATGGCTGTACCAGTTTCATTCCTACCAAAAGCATATAAGGTTTCCCTTTTCTCCACATCCTCCCCAACATTTGTTATCTTTTGTCTTTTTGATAGCCCTTCTAAAAGGTGTGAAGAGATATCTCATTGTGTCTTAATTTGCATTTCCATCATAATCACTGATGTAAAGAAATTTTTATATACCTGTTGATCATTTGTAGATCTTCTTTTAAGAAATGTCTATTCAGGTCCTTTTCCCATTTTTAAATCAGGTTATTGGTTTTTCTTTCTATTGAGTTGTTTGAGTTCTTTGTATACTTTAGATATTAACCTCTTATCAGATGTATGACTTGCAAATATTTTCTCCAATTCCATAGGTTGTCTCTTTGCTCTATTGATAGTTTCCTTGCTATGTAGTAACCTTTACTTTACATAATTCTATTTATCTATTTTTGCTTTTGTTGCCTCTGCTTTTGGGGTGATACCAAAAAAATCATTGCCCAGAATAATGTCAAGAAACTTTTCCTTTATGTTTTCTTTTAGTAGTTTTGCAGTTTTATGTCTTATGTTTAAATCTTTAATCCATTTTGAGTTGATTTTTTTGTATATGGTGTCAGACAGGGTCCAATTTTATTCTTCTGCATGTGAATATCTTACTTTTCCAACACCACAATCGAAAAGACTATCTTTTCCCCGTTATGTATTCTTGGCACCTTGGTTAAAGATTAATTGACTATAAATATGTGGATTTTTATTGATCAATCAATTTATTTTTCAATTCTGTTCCATTGGTCTATATGTTTTTATGCCAGTATCATACTGTTTTGATTACCATAGCTTTATAATATAATTTGAAATCAGATAGTGTAATGCCTCTATCTTTTTTCTTTTTGCTGAAGATTTTTTTGGACTATTTTCCTTTTTATTTCTTCTTTGATCCATTTGTTGTTTAAAAGTGTGTTGTATAATTTCCACATATTTGTGAATTTTCCAGTTTCAAACTTTTAAAATTTATTAAGTCTTATTTTGTGGACCAACATATAATCTATCCTGGAGAATGTTTCATGTGCACTTGAGAAAAATGTGTATTCTGCTATTGTTGGGTGGAATATTATCTATATGTCTGTCAGGTCCAATCAGTACATAGTGTTGTTTAAGTCCTCTATTTTCTTATTAATCGTCTGTCTGATTATTCTATCCATTATTGAAAATAGGGTATTGAAGTCTTCCACTCTATTGTTCAACTATTTCTCCCTTCAATTCTGTCAATGTTTGTTTTATATATTTAGGAGCTCTGATATTTGATACATATATGTTGATAATTGTTACATCTTCTTGTTGAATTGAATAGAGTGCTATCATTATATAATATTCTTCTTTGTTTCCTGAATAGTTTTTAACTTAAAGTCTATTTTGTCTGACATTAGTATTAATATAACCACTCTTGCTCTCCTTTAGTTACTATTTGCTTGGAATATATCTTTTCATTCTTTCACTTTCAACCTATGTGTGTCATTAGGTTTACATTGAGTCTCTTGTGACAGCATATAATTGGATCTTGTTATATTATCCATTCTGCCAGTCTATGTCTTTTGATTGGGGAATTTAGGCCATTCACATTTAAAGTAATTACAAGGAAGAACTTACTATTGACATTTTGTTATTTGTTTTCTGTATATCTTATAGCTTTTTGTCTGTCATCCTCCCTTATTGCCTTCTTTTGGGTTTAGTTGATTTTTTTCTTGCAGTGACATTTTGGTTCCCTTCTCAATTTCCTTTGTTTACATTTCATAGATAATTTCATCGAGGTTACCACAGGGATTACATAGAACATCCTAAAGCTATAATAATCATTTAAAACTGATAACATCTTAACTTCAATTAGATATAAAACCCTAGTTCTTTACAGCTGTGCCCCCTCCATTTTATATTACTGATGTCACAAATTATATGTTTATATTTTGTGTACTCATTAACATATATTTATATTTTTTGGACTTTTGTTTTTCCAACTTTACTAAATAATTACAAGTGGAATTGAAAACCAAAATTACAATAATATGAGTTTTTATATGTG